>NW_012156439.1:142613-166627 GCF_000151545.1 Saprolegnia parasitica CBS 223.65
TTGTTGAATTGCATTTGGCGCTTGCAATGTACATGGCAACACGAGTGTACAGTCACGACACGCATAAGTTCTTAGGAGTTAGTCGTCGTCGCCATCGTCTTCGCTCAGTTGTCGCGGGCGTGGGACGCCGAGGTCGTCGTCGCCGTTGTAAAAGGTGGTCAAATCGACGTCGGGCTCGACCACGAGCTCAATCGACTCGAGGCGCGCGCGCTGAATAGCTTCCGTGTCGTCCATCACTAGCACCGCATGAGATGATGAATGGTTTCATAGAGCTGGCGGCCTAGTACGTACGGCGTGTGGGCGCGTGGCCCTGGTATGTCATGAGCGCTTGGTACGTCTTGAGGTCCTTCTCAAAGGCATCCCCGAGGGCCCTTCGCCTGCGCCCACGTATCAGTCGGATCGAGCACGATAGAGGATGCAACGCACCGCTCTTCCTGGCGCTGGCGCGTGCGAAGGTCCTTCTGCACTAAAAGCGTGTGCTCGTACTGCTCTAGCTCGGTTTGCTACGCATCCCGTGTCGGTGCGACGTCCCGTAAGCTCAAGCGTCCTACCTGCTGCGACGCAAAGTGGGCATTCGCATGCGTCAAGTGGTCTTCGGTGCGCATCCTACACATGGATGCGTGCCATCGACATGGTTATGATGCGAGAATGCTACATGAGGTGCTGCTCGGCATCCTCGAACGCGAGGACGAGCGCTTGAATCGTGTTGCTGCGCACGTCATGAGGAGCCGCATGGATGGCCAACGATAGAGCCTACCGAATCGAGCGCACGTCGTCGGCGATCTGCGTGAGGCTGCCAAAGTTGTGCTGAATGTACAAGGCGCTGTGGGCTTCTTCCGCGACGCGGCGGCGGGTTGCAGCGAGCTTGGCCGACAGCTTCTCGCCGCTAGATGCGCCAACTAGATGAGCGTCATGCATGGTCGAGACGACGCCTGTACCTCATCAAAAGCGCTTTGTGGCCCGTGTGCACTTGGTCTTGGCGGTACGCGAGCGCGGCAAAGAACGGGCCGCCCACGACGTCGTCGGCGTCCTTGGCCCCGAGCGGCGGCGGCGCGCTCTGCACGACGGGGGCGACGACGACCTGCGCCGTCGCGGACGCCACGGCAGTGATCTTCTCCGACGCCGAGTTGACGCTCGAGTGCATGCGGTTGTTGATGTCGATGGACGCGTTGTTGACGCTCGTGAGTCGTGGCCGTGGCCACGGCGCCAAGGCGCTCGGACGCGGTGCTGAGGGTTCACGGCCATGCGCTGGTTCATGTCTACGGCGTGGCCCTCGACCTGCGACTTGAGCTGCTTGGAGCCTTCGAGCACGCGCAGCTTGAGGTTGTCCAGCATGCTACGTCGGTCGCCGTCCCAACTGCCACCCTTCGAAATGAAAAATGCTGCCTTATGGAAAAAACACTTTTTTATTCTTTTTAAATACTCTCATCGCACCTTCTGCCAGTATCTTGCGCGCGCCGATCGCCATTCTTGCGGAAACGTACCACCGGGTCGTAGCTCTTGATCGTCGTGAAGAGCGAGCTGCAGAGGCTGTGGGCACGCTCGCCAGCGACGCAGCGGAACGTCACTGCGTAGCGAGAACGCGTGCCACCTGAACCGCCAGCTTGGTCCCGATCCCGGTCGACACAGGACCATAATAATCACGACGTGGCAAACCAACTGTCAATATTGAACGATAGACCTGGCTGACTTGTCTTTATTACTTTGGACAGGTTGGACGTCCATCGGTGGTGTCGTTGGGATGACAGACGCACCACGTTGTCGCCCTGGCCTGGACCATGGACGCTCGGAGCTCTGGGTTCCGTTCTGCAACCATCGCATATTTGATGACCGAATGCAGTACCGAGTCACACGACCCGTCACAACTGGGCCCCTCGAGTCACTTTACCCGCTCCTCGAGTCACTATACCCGCTCCTCGAGTCACTTCACCAGCTCCTCGAGTCACTTTACCCGCTCCTCGAGTCACACTACATGTTGAAACTGGGCCGCTCGAGTCAGCGCCGAATGTAGCGCCAACAGCTTTCTTGGAGTCCACGGTGTTGACATGAATGGCATGCATCATCCACGCAATGCTAAATACGTGATGAGCTGTGCGTAAAGCAAGCCTTCAATCCGAGTCGCATCTGGAGATTAGTCGATACAATTGTCAAGGTTGCGTTCAAGATTTCTCTCATTAAGGGTGCGAAGATCGATCCAGGGACCGATCGCGCCAAATTCAAGAATTTCAAAGCGACCGATAATGGAGGTATCCTGTACTAGTACTAGTAGTATTATTCAACCAGGCTCGGCACGAGATACGTGATCGTATCAAAGCCGCGGTGCTGGTGGCCGAGAAACCCGCCGGGAGCAAGTTGAGACCCCGGAGCGCCGACCGAGATCGGACACTTTGACACACTTTTTGGCTTGGCCAAGCTTCCACGCATAGACGACGACGAACGACTTGGTTCGAGTAGGTTTAGGTGAAATGAAGTAAAAAGATCGATCACTAAGTATTTACCATGTGCAAGATATTTTGTGAAAGCTCTTGGGAATGTCTGTACCGCCGGCAAAGGACAAAGAATGCGTCAACTGACGAGCGAATAAACACGTGCGAAGGTGACGATAGAGATAACATCAAAGCGGCTTGTGTATCACGGCATCATTTCACGCGTCTATAAACAGACAGGATTTGATTTGTGTTGTCGTCCGTTAAAATGGGCTTCGAGGCCGCCGATTTCCTTCGCGCGCTATCTTGCTGTGCAAGCGCGACGCGTGGGGCTAAACCGGCAATCGGATGCGGCGCGCCTTTAGGAGATGGCGGGGGCGAGCGAAAGCAAGTTACTGTGAATCGCAACTAATTTTACTATGTTCTAAAATTATTATTCACGCGTGGCTGCTATTAGACCCTTGATGCCGGACCATTTGTCAGAGAGTTTACTACCGGGATTACCACTATGGGTTTCTTTTTCTATCTGGTCCATCGTCAAGCTACTCGATCGACCAGCAGCGTTCACGGTCGTGCGCCAGACCTATGTTGCACAAAATGATGCGAGACCATTTTGTATCCATGTATTTTTACACTGCCGATGCAGCATGGAGACCGCCGGATACCATCCGGATCCGAGAGTTTAAGGGTCAGATGTGTCGGCGTCGACGCTGAAACGCCACATTATCTTTAGACCACTGGCGCACACTTTCTCACTCTACTTTGGTCATGCAAACGGCGGCGATTCGCCCGAAGCGCCGGTCGCTCGTCATCGCTTTGCAAGCATCCTTCAAGGTGAGCTCGACGTTTCCATCTAACGTTGATAAACCACGCGAATCGCAGGCGTTCGGCAAGTTAAAATCCATCATTGCCGCCGAGCTCAAGCACCTCGCCAAGCACGAAAAGCTATTGAATGCAACGTGTGCGTGGAAATCCGAGCTGCTGCGGCCACCGTCGGCGCCGCGCATCCGCATCCAAACCATGTCAAAAGAGCGCGTCGTCGGCGTCCTCGCTATCTACTACATCGTCACGGTCGTCCTCGTCTTCACGATCGTCCTGGACCGCACCTCGAGCACGTTTGCGACGCCGCCCGTGACGGCTACCTCGTCCGCGCTGCTCGAAGTGTCGCCGACGACGGAGACGATTAGTCTCGACGTCATGTCAGGCTCGTTGGCCTACCTCGATGCGATCCTTATGAATGCCACGACGGGTCTTGGCAACATAACCATATTTGCCTTCCCCGACACGCCGTCGCAGACCCAAGTGATTCCGTTCGAGAGTCTCATCTGGTCGCCCAGCAGCAGCCAGTCGATTGCGTCGTCGCCCTTTCCGATCGCATACCGCGTCTTGTACCGGCTCAAGGTGGACCTGTACAGCAGCGTGTACATCAACGTCTCGATGAACGATACAGCTCCCTTCACCGTCCACGCTCGGACGGGGTACACGGCGCTGTACATGATGACGATCGTGAGCTCGCTCGTGACGGTCATCAACATCTCGTGTGGAATCTACTTTCGCATGCGCATTCGAGCGGTTGCGATCCCGGGTCAGACGCTGCCGCAATGGGACTGGGTCCAGCTGCATCTTTTGGCACTCTTGCTCTGGAGCTGTGTCCCATACGAAGTCGCAGTCTACAAGGCCGTCACAGACGGCTTGACCGTCGACGAGACCTTTCGTCAGATCGCATTTTGGGTGCGGCTTCTCGGCAAGAACGGGTGTCGGCTCGCGGTGCTGCTCTTCTGCGACGGCATGGCGACCACCAACCCAAGTCGCACGGTGAGATTCTACACCAAAAAGGTAATTGCGGTCGCGGCCCTCACGGTTGTCCAAGGCGCCAGTCAAATCGCGTCGTCGCCCTCGTTCATCATCGCGCTCTTGTACTTGAACACGTGGCTCGAATTTTTCGTGCAGTGTGTCATGGTGCTCTGGCTCGCATACCGCCGAGGGGAGCGCGTGCGTCGCCAGCCGTACCGCAGCGCAACGTTCGAGTACACGACGTACGGCGTCATCTCGATCTTGGTCATTCAGTTTGCGATCGCGTCGGCCTATAGTCTTATTCGCCGCTTGGCGGTTGTCGGCGCGTCGAGTCCGACCGATTCGAGCACGTCCGTGCCCAACGCACAGCAAGCGCTTACGCTCGCGGGCCTCATTCGCGATCAAATGTTTGCGTGGATCGTTCTCATCTGCTACCTCCCATTGCCGCCAGCGTCGAGCGTTCTGGACGAAACCTCGACGGCGTACTCCCTCACCGAGGCGTCGTCGCCGTCGCCGTTCGTCTTTTGCCTCGAGACAGCGGTGACGATGCTCAACCTCTCGGTGGCTAGTTACTACACCTCGCACTTGCACCGCCGCCACTCGCCTTCTTCCTGTGGGCACCTCGGCAAAGACATTCCGGACCTCGACGTCCTCGACTGTACGCTCCTCGCCGCCTTTCACGACGCCCCGACCGACACCAACGGCATGCTTGTCTACGAAGAGCGCAAGCAGCGCTACGTGCTCGCGTTCCGGGGCACTGGTAGCATCAAGAACGCCGCGACGGACCTCAAGTCGCGCCAGATTCGGCTGCCCGGCACGGTCTACGCATCGGAGAAGATCCGAAAACGCACCAAGGGTAAAGGCACCCGGCACTTTGTGCAAGTGCACTCGGGCTTTTACCACGCGTACGTGACGCTGGAGCGGTATCTGCACGCGGCGATTGGCAAGATTCCGGACGAGAGCGTCGTCGTCTGCACGGGCCACAGCCTCGGCGGCGCCCTTGCCACGATCGCTGCCATGGACTTGGCGCTCAAACGCCCTTCGCTGCGCCTTGCTGTGTACAACTATGGCAGTCCCCGCGTCGGCAACCACGCATTCCAGGAGCTCTTCAACGCGACGATGCCAGCGTTCCGCGTCATCAACAACGGCGACATGGTCACGCAGTTCCCCAAGCGAGATTATACCAACGTCGATCGCGACGGCGTCTGCGTCTACAAGCACGTGGGTGTTGAAATCACGCTGCTCTGCGGCGACGACGCGGTGCGAGGCATCATCGTCCGACCAACTGTCGTCGACCGGCTCGTTGTCTTGGCGCACCGCACCAGCCTCGCGAGCCATAGCCTCGAAAACTATCGCAACAGCTTCCGATCGCTCATGGTCCCTGGCACAGATCGCCTCAGCGCCACCCTCTCGAGCTGCAATTCGTCGCGCAGAGCAACCTTTGAGAGCGCGGTCAGCTACAACTCGTCGCGCAGAGCAACCTTAGAGGGCGGCAAATCGTCGCGCAGAGCAAGCATCCAGAGCGTGGTCAATGTCAGGGACCAAGACGAAGAGAAACAGCGCAAGAAAATGACGGCAATGCACGACATCCACCTCGAGCTCTTGATAAATGCGACGGAAGATGCGACCGCTGTGGACCCCAGCGCTGCACACACGACGACTGCTGCCAACACGACCAGATGCTGGGAAATATGAGTTCTTGTATTCGCGCCAGGTACTTTCGTAGCGTTCCAGATCACCAATGGATGCGAAGTGTAGAGAGCGTGACTCGACCTCACAAGGTCGCTGCCACAAAGATCCTGCCGTCAAGTCCTACATGGCGGGCGAAGCTGGCGTGCGCCAGTGGACGACGTAATAGATATGACTGTTGTTTGCTTTCATATACATATACATGGAGTAGCTCTGCGTTAGCGCCGGAGGAGCGTCTCGAATCGGCGCTGCTCGACGGCCTCGCGCTCGCGTCGAAGCTGCTCGAGGCGACTGGAGGAAGACCAATATGACTTGGCTTTCTTCGTCTTCTTGAGCTCCGTGTTCGTCGTGTTACCGGTACAGCCAGGCGCGTCGGCTTTCCGCGTATCGTTTTCGGTGGCCATGAGCACCATGGGCCGGCCCACGATCGCAACCATGGGGTCGGCGCTCGCTGCACGTGGCGCCTAGGTGGTGTCGTTGTCGTCTTGGCTCTGCTGGTGGGCAGGGTTGCGAGGGCGGCTTGCGTCGGCCTATCTAGCAGTGGAACGGGAACAGCGCGCCGCCGAGCGCGATGCCTTCGGCTGTGTACTTCTTGATGCTGGCGACTGGCGGAGGCGCGGTCTCGTCGGGCGCAAAGAGGTCGATGGCCGGCGGCGTCGGCTTGGTCTTCTTGAGCGCCTCGACGCGGCCGTCGAGGTCCGCGTGCGCTTCATGCGGCAGGCAGCGCGCTCTCCCTCTTCGTGCAGCCGCTCGTCGCGCCGGACCTTCCCGATGCTCACTCGAGCATACCACTTCTCGTGCTTGTGGATCCGGCTTGTATAGAACTCGAATGGATGTTTTATTGGCTCAAATCCTGATTCTTTTTAGCCAATCACAAGACTTGGTACACGACCTAGTCTCAAATAGTGTGAGCACCGTTCAGTACAACGACGAGTAGCAGCCCACAGACATGCCAGCGCCACGTAGCAGCAGGGTATACTTCTACACTCACTTCTTGAATGACGTACATGTCATTTCCGACGCTGACCGTAGCGCAATCGCGCGCAAATCCATTTTCCATTTTTCGAGGTGGTGGCAGAATTGCACAAATACTTCACGTGACATCGCGGGGTTCCAAAGCTTCGAGGACCGTAAAACTGGCTGCCACAGTTGGCAATGGGTCTCGACCCAGCGTGCGACCAGCTTCTTGGTCGCCGCCGTTGCTTGGGCACTCACACCAAACTCGAACTGCCGAGCGTCGGTTTTCAGGAAATTCGACATGCAATTTCGGCTGGAAATGCGTCGAAATCGCGGAAACCGAGGACGCTGTCTCTTTTGGTTCATGTAAGAGAGCGTGTTGCATGTGACCGAGGGATGCAAAGTGCGCGCGATACCGCTGTGTGATGAGGCCTTGTATTCCGTACAGTATTTCAGTATAGCGAAACAGCACACTATATCAAAAATTGTTTGCCGCTGTCATTTGCTCTCGCTACAGAGCTCGCACGGCGACGTCACATAGCATTTTGGACTCCCCATAGTGTGGTCTAGCACTCTGGCAAGTATGGGCGATTTCACTTTCAAACTTCATTCTGGCCGATCCGCCGGCGTGGCGGGCCTGTGTTCACCAAAATATGGTAATTATGGTTGAAAATGGCGAACGCCAATACTAATGACATACGACGCCAGAACAACGACGCCGAGGCTCCTCTGGCACCACTGACGCTGCTGCATGATGCTCGAGGTCTACGCACGCGCCATTATGAGGTGTCGCTTGTTCGCAATGCAGCGTGCCTCGTCGATCTCCCTCACTTTTGTCAACGCCAGGCCAACGCGTTCAGGTCCGCAGCATGGTGCTGCGGACCACTTTCAAAGCTACCAATCACATGCCGAGAAATATAGCTGCAGAGCAAATCAATCCGAGACCACCCCCATACCACGATGTGTTGCTTCCTGACCGGCCGTTGAAGGATTCCAGCGCCACGCCTCACGTACTGTCCGACAAGCATGAGTGGAAAGCGTCGTGCAAGTGGTAGCAAGGCCTCTACGTGTAGCTCATCGCTGGGCCATTTCGCTTGCCAGACAGAATCCATAGCGTGGACACGTTTGATTGGGTAGAAATAGGTTTTTTCAGCCAATGGCCTTTGACCCTAGCAGTTGCACGACCGGTTTCGATGCGCATTTGGACGAAGGTAGCATGAGCGACGACGAGCCAACGACGCCGACAACGCGCCGCCTCACGCGCAGCATGACCAAGGCAGGCGTCACGGACGACACGGCGCCATCGCCCAAGAAGGCCAAGAAGACCGCCAAGGCGCCGGCCAAGCCCGTGCCCAAGCTGCTCTACGGCCAAATCGACCCCATTGCACAAGAGGCGCTTGCCGCCAAAGGCAAGACGTCACTGTCGCTGATGCTGGGCGCTGACGGAGCCCGCGTCGACGCGTCACTGGCGCTCGTAGACATTGCCAAGAACATGGACAAGTACTACCTCCTGCAGGCGATCCGCGCCGAGCCCGACGCCGCGTTCTTTGTGTTTGCGCGCTGGGGCCGGACCGGGTCCGCGGGCCAGAGCAAGCTCGAAGGTCCATTCTCAACCAGCGACGAGGCCCAAGCCGAGTTCGACAAGAAGTTTCTCGAAAAGACGGGCCAGGCGTGGGCGGCGCGGTCGGCGTTCGAGGTGCAGACCGACAAGTACGACCTCCTCCACGTCGACTATGGCGCCAAGAACGGTGGTCTCTGGGAGTACTACATGGACGACCACGTGGATGGCAAGGCCACGGGCTGGTACGCCTACACTGACGAGGGCGTGAACCAGACCGAGATGCTCTGGTCGACGTTCCAGTCCAACCAAGCGTACAACCGGCGCATCGTGGCGTCGGGCTACTTTTCTTACATGGTCGACCTCCAGAACATGACGCAGATGAACATTTCGAGCAACAAGACGCGCCACATCCGCCGGACCTTCAACGGCATCATCACAGCGTCCGCGGCGGCTCAGTCGCTCCCAATTGAGACCGTCGCACCACCTGCCGACGCCGAAGACGACGAGCGCGATAGCGACAACGAAGGTGACGAAGCGTAGCTTTCGTCAAGTAGAAATGTACTAGTAGTGTCGACGCATCACCGCTCATTCTTGATGGCATCGTCGTAAGCAGTTGCCAACATACACGCTGTGACTCAAGTCCAAACTCCTTTCGCCTCTCATTATAGTCGATTCTAGCTCGCAGGTTTGGCTGCGACAGGCTTCGTTCAACTCGAGCTCGGCGCTTCGCCACGCCATCTTCGCTCTGCATTGGGCCTCTTTGATAAAGTCTTTAAGTTCAAAGTGAAGATTTCCGTGGCGCTGGCTATCGTCACGCAAAGTGGCGCAATATGATTGGGCGAAATGATCACGAAATGGTCTTCACCAGACTGCATCGTGAGTTTATAGACGCGCGATCTCGGGCATGGCCACCACAGCGGCGAGTAAAAAGGCCAAAGCTGTCTTCTGGGACAAGGACAAGTGCGCCAAGCCGTCGTGTCGGTGCGGCAAGTCGTCGATCGAGGTCCTCCTCGACTGGCTCTCGGTCACGGACAAGGACGGTCGTTTCGTCAACTACCTCCGCTGGAAAGGCGGCGTCAAGCCCAAGAAGAAGGGCGCTGAAACAAAAGGCAATGTCGCCTCGAGCATCATTCGCATGCTCCAGGACGACCACAACCTCGTCCGCAACCAAGAGGCGGTCCTCGCCAAGCTGACAGAGCTGCACACGTCGCACAACGCCGCCCGCGACTTCCTCGAGGACACGGGGCGCCGTGTCCGCGACCGCCTCGACGCGCAGTACGCCGACAAGACCGATCCTGCCTACATTGCGCAATTGGCACCGGTTCAGGTACGTTTTGCGATGCATTTGACGTAGTACCATAAAAAATGACGCAGGCAGCGGCACTGAAGCTGTGCAAGCACTATGACACGCTCGCCCCCATCATGGCAGACCGCCCCGACGCCCGCCCCGACGCCCGCCCCGACGCCCGCAACGGCAGTAAAAACGGCAGTGAAGATGGCAGTGGAGACGGCAATGAAGACGGCAGTGAAGACGGCAGTGGAGACGGCGAGGGTAACGAGCAAGGCGTAGGCGACGTCGTCGCACAGGAAGACCAGAGGGACGCTGCTGCGGGTGACCATATTGCGCTAGCAAACGACAGCAGTGGCGATGAGCTCGAGCAGCACGAAGCGCTGAGCGACGACGGAAGCAGCTCTGAAAACGCCCGACCGCCTCCCCGCGGCCAAAGAAAGCGGTCAAGCAGCAGCGACAACAACCCGGCGAAGCGCAGGACGCCGGTGAAAAGCCTCGTGCGACAGCTGGACGCACAGATCACAGCGGGCGACCGAACGGCCAAGGAGCTGGTGGCGCTACGCACGTCGGAGCTTGCACACAAAATCCAAGTTCGCGAAGAAGAGGTTCGCTTGCGCCGCGACGCCCACAAGCTCAACGTACGCACGCAACGACACGCCGAGATCATGGCGATTGCAGATTTGCGGCGCCAGTTGGGTCTTCCGGCGCAGGACATCTTGGACTACGTCGATAGCGCGACGCGTGCACTGGACGCCAGCTAACAGACGACTAACTGGAACGGTTTGCATACTATTGGACAAGTCGTCTGTAGCCTCTGCTTTAAATGGACAAGATGTTTGGAGTGCCTCGTTCCGACGTGTTCCCGTGACGCAAAAAGCAAATAGACGCTAGTACATGCTATCGATGGCCTCCGAGTTGTCGAGGAAGAGCATGAAAAGCCGGTTGAGCGGCCCGAGCTCGCCGTAAAAATCTGTTGAAGTGCCGGCGTCAGCTCCTTGTGGGCGCGGACCTGCGACATCATTTTGGTGTCGATCACGTGGCTGCGCTGCAGGTTGGCCGTGATGGTCTTGGCCGCAACCACCCGCGTGGCCCACGCGTCAGCAGCCGCCATGCGCCGAAACTCGGCGACGAGCGGTGCGAACAGCGGGCCCTCAACGACCCGCTGCACGTGCTCCTACCCAGTCTCAAAAGCTGTATAAACGGTAGTACTTTGGTACCTTGATTGAGACGCGGAGGGCCGCATAGCGGTCGAGAAGGACCGCGCGAAGAGCCATTTTGAGCGCCTCTTCTTCTTGCTGCTGCTGCAGTAGCTTGACCCGCTGGCGTGGCTTGCGTGGCTTGGCTCGGCCGACCGGCGACGAGCCTCTAGCGACAGGCGATGGGCCTCTCGCGACGGCAGGTGACACGCCTGTACCAGCCACAACCAAATAAATGTCTGTCCTTTTCCGTGGGAATTTATCGCACCAAGGGACGTCGGCCGCTGACCAAGCTGCGGCAAGCGACCGCGTGCCTTGGAGGGCCCGTCGTTCGCCGCGGGTGCGTCTATAACGCAGGGCCATGCGTCGAGTGGCTTGACTCCAGCGCGCACCTAACGTCACCGCCACGTCGACCGATGGTGCGACCGGTGGCAACGGCGCGGTCAGCACGACCGGCATGGGTACGAGGCGGGCCTACGAGTCGCCCTCAACGACAAGGAAGTCGTGCGGCAGGCGGCGTACGTGCAGCGCATCCATCTCTGTCATGAGGAGCGCCACTGCGTCTTTGAACGCGGCTGCCGTCGCAAACACGTCTCTCGGCTCCTTGTCGCCGGGCGGTTCTGCCAAGAGCGTGCGCTGCACTTTCTCACGGAGGCGCTCGCAAGCCGTTATCGTGGAAGTATACAGCGTCCAGACGGTGCGGTACGCCTCCGTGGTGACGTCGGGGCTCGACGTGGCGGCCACCCACGCGTACTGCAGCGTCGTCATGATGAACTCGTCGAGCACCATCGTGCCGCGCACGTAGATGCGTGGATCCGACGTCCCTAGCGCCGCGCCTATATGCGTCGTGAGGAAGACTCCAGCTGTTGGCCACACGAGTCGACCGAGCAAGAGCCCGTAGACGGCGGCGACGGCCGTATGGGGGTGCTGGAACGGCGCGAGATTGGCCGAGGCGTCGAGAACCGAGTCCGTTGTTGCCAGCAAATGCCACACGATCGCCATCGTCGTGAGGCTATGCGCTACATCGCATGTGGCGTCGAGTCCTCCGAGTAAGAAAAGACGTACCGCTGGGGGCATGCAATTGAACCTCCATTGGAAGCGTCTGCGGCAATTGCCGCACCACCTACAACCTCGCCGCCTTGCGTCGCCGCCAAGAGGATGGTGGCTACGCACCCGGTCGACGACGGGGCAGAGCGGCGACGACTCCCAGTAGTCAGAGCCGACACCTTCCGGCACGAAGGGGTGGGTCAGGCACACTGCCCGCGGCACGCCTTGGAGCAAGCCCAGATACAAGAGGACCTACGTGGATACAGAAGGCGGCAGTACAGTGCAGTGGCGTACGAGGTAGCGCACGACGTCGAGCGTCTCGACCGATGCGTCCGTCGCACGGCAGACGTTGAGGGCCACACGCAGCGCGAGGCGCGGGTGCATAAAGTGCATGGCGGCCTCACCAAGAAGATAGGATCGCATGGAATGACAATGGAAGGCGTACCGCCGCCAGACAGCGGGGGAGGCACTCGTCAACGGGCACGGCCTCCGAGCTCGGCGGTCGCCCGCTTTTAAGGCACGTGATGGCCTCGTCAGCGTACGGGCTGCGCTTGCGTAAGAGCACGCCACAGTCCCAAATACCTACGCACTTAGCACGCACTCCATGGCGACACGAGCCTTGTACCGTCGTCGCGCCACGTCACCACGCTCGCTGCTACGCTGGCGACGTTCAGCTGCGTCGTGAGGCCGCTCGAGACGGTGCAGAGGAGCATGCTCTAGCATCGCATCGTGTCGGCAGCGTAGCTTCATGGAGACATAGGACGTACGCCGTGGTAGCCCCACCCGACGTAGGCGGCGCTCTCATCGGCTTGCGCGGCGCCGTCATAAAGCACGCCGAGGAAGAGACTCGATACAAAGCGATCCCGCGCGGTTGGTCGCTCGACGCAGAGTTCTTCGGGGAGGCCAAGCATGGTCTCGATCTCGGCGTTTAGCATGCGCCCGCGCTCTTCCTGTTGATTGTAAGCAGCCAGCGCTGCCCCGTAATCGGCTTGATTGAGCGCGACGCCAACGAGACTGGCGCGGCGCAAGGCCATCGCTGCGGTTACACAACTGTGTGCTTGGATACGACCATCGTCGTTCGAGGCAACTGAGAGTGATGGGTTTTTGGATCTTAGAATCAGAAATGCTAGCTTCATTCACGCGAAGGGACACCACCAATTCTCACTTTCAATCAATTAATATCTATCGATCGATCGATCGACATTGCATGCTTGGGCAAATGCCAGATCAGTTTCCGATACACTCTACAGTGATTGCATGCTTGGGCAAATGCCAGATCAGTTTCCGATACACTCTACAGTGGCGATTCGCACATTTTGCGATATCTGTTGTCCACAAAACTCACGTTTACAAAAACCATTCTGGTACGTGTTAAATAATGCCATTTTTACGTGGCAGTGGCCCTCTCTATTTGTACTTGTCCGAGATTCGCTCGAGCGTCGTCAGAATCGACTCCATCTCGTCGGCGGGGTTGACGGCGTGGTGGAGCTCCTTGAGTTTCAGCGGCTCTTGGTTGCCGGCCGTGACGACGACCGATGGCGCCTTCGTGCGCAGAAGCGGCGACTTGCGCGCTTCCAGCGTCGCAATGTACGCGTTGCGGTCGCGCAGCTGCATTTCCATGTGCTCGCGGTCCTTCTTCATGCGCTTGTACTTGCTCAGCTGGCTCTGGTACTGCCGCTGGAGCGTCTCAATCTCTGCGACGAGCTCCTTCGTGTGCGTCTCGACCACCCGCTGCATGTGCTGGAGCTGGGCTTCGTGGCCCGCGCTGCCTTGGGCTGCGACCGACTGCATTTTCGTCCGGAGCGACTCGTTCTCCTTCTTGAGCACGTGGTGCATCGACCGCGCGTCGCGGTACTTTTGTTCAAGCACCTTGTACCCTTCCCGGTCCGCTTCGTACTTTTGGATCTAAAAGCGCCATGAGACATGACTCGCTACAGACAAACGATGGACGACTACCTTGAGCTTGGCCGCTTGCACCATGGCGCGCAACGCAACAAGGTCTGTTCGGTCCTTCTTGGATTCTGCGAGTACGTCCGCAAGCCGCTTGTCGAGCGTCGACGCCTGCTCTGCCGCGCGCTGCTGCCGCTCGAGGAGACCGCGCAGCTTGAGTTCTCCCGACTTGCGCTTGGCGACTTCGGCCTCGAGGCGTTGAATCGTGGTGTGTTGTTCGTGCACCTCGGTCGTGAGTCGCGGCAGGTCCGCGGCCGCCGCAACTTGGGACGTCAGCGACGCGTTCTGCGCCTCGAGGGCCGCCACGTTGGCGACAACCGCCGCATGGGTCGATTGCAACGCCGCCAGCTGCGACGCCGCATCGCTTGAGGTCGCCAGAAGCTGCTCGTTGGCGCGCAGCTGCGTCTGAAGTTCGTGCACTTGTTGCTGCCACACTGCCTTGAGTTCGACTTGGCGCTCGAGGCGCGCGCATTCGGCGCGTAGCGACTCGGCTTCGGCGCGTGCCGCCGCGAGCGCGTCTTCGTCGCGGAAGAGCTCTTGGAACCCGACGTCCAGGTGGTGGTCGAGGAAGCCACGACATTGCTGCAACTGCGCCAAGTCGTCTTGGGCCGTCGCAACTTCTTTTGTCAGCCGCGCGACCGTCGCTTCGAGCTGCTGGTTGGTGTGCACGAGCGCCGCGTGCTTGCGGCTCTGGTCCTCGAGCTTGGCGTTAAGCGTAAAGATGCTGCGATCCTTCTCCGCGATGGTCCGCGTGCTCTCGGCGAGCTGCGACTGGAGCGACGACGTGCGCTGGAGGAGTGTGTCCTTGTCGGCCTTAAACTGCGCTTCGAGGCGCGACTGGATCAAGCGCACTTCGTCGCGAAGCGTCTTGACAAGGATTGACTGCCCGGACGCGCTCGTGGCGGCGTGGGCCTGCTTTAGCCGCAGCGCCATCGACTCGACCTGCTTGGTGGCGTCGGCGTACTTGGTCTTCCAGTTCGCCGCGTCGTCGGCCGAGGCAGCGCACGCGGCCGCCACTGCATCGTGCTCGGCACGGAGCGTTTCGAGCTGTGTGTGGAGGGATTCGAGAAGCGACTCTTTCGAGCGAATGGTGGCCTGCGCGGCCGCGAGGTCGCTGGAGAGCGTCGACGTTGTCGTCGCGGTTGACGCTTGCGCTGACGACGCCGTCGCACGCAGCTCGCTGACGAGGTCGTCCTTGGCCGCCAGCTCCTCTTCGTACTCGCGCTTGAGCTCGCGGTTTGCGTGCACTTGGGCTTGGCACTCGGTCTGGAGTGTCGCGATCTGGCGCTTCCACGTCTCCTCCTTCTGCTTGTAGCCTGTCTCGAGCGACTCGATCGCAGCGCTAAAGCCCTCGATGCTGTTGGCTGCGTCCTGAATCTGCACCTCGAGCTCACAGTTGTGCACTTGGAGCTCGCGCTTCTCGCGGCGAAGGCGCTCGACCTCGTCCATAAAGTCGTTGCGCGAGGCGGACGCGCCGAGGGCCTTGGGCGGCGTCTGGAACGTCGAGCCGTTCGCGGCCTGCTGCTCGCCGAGTAGCCTACAGACACGGACATGAGGCCAAGGTCGGCGAGGACGCGTGTACCTTCGGAGGCGGTCCATCTCGGCGGCCTGCTGCACCTCGCGCTGGCGCAGGACGTGGAGCTGCTTGGCGAGCATGTCGAGCTGGGCCTTCTCGGGGGATGGCGAGACAGGAGACCGCGCCGGGGACGCCGACTCGGCCGTCGGCGGCGTCACGTACGACGGACTGCCAGGTCGCCGCGTCGTCCGCTGTGGCGTAGCGTACATCGTGTAAAACCAGAAATCGCCTTGGGTTAAATTCATTCAAATCCAGAGCCCGTCATGGCGCTTTCAATAAAAACAAATCCTTTGACTATATATTTGTATTAAACATAAAATCGTTGAATTGTACGACTCGTTTTGGAGGGAGATGGCGGGGTAAAAGAGGGCGCCAATATCCTCGTCGCCGATTGGCTGTAACGATGACACGGGCGCGTTTGATTGGTTGCCGCTTCTTGTTTGGCGCGCGCACCAGTCAGCGCCTGGGAGACGCCGACAACGGCCTTGCCCATCGCTCAGGTGGGTAGAGGTTCGGACAACAACCTCGATCTATCTCACGGCTACGGACGGCGAAGAATTGTACTATTGGTATACTAGTACTCTATATAATGTGTACAACTTGTCTGCGTGTAGACCGGTGGTCGTAACTGTCGAGAGGCAGGTGGCGAGCTCTCTGGCGCTCGTCGCACTCCCCGTGCTTGCGCTCCGGCTTGTGATCCAAGCGGAGGCAAGAACATGCAACTTTTACTGCTCATCGCAATACGAGCAGGGTGTTGAACTAGGCTCCTGCGGAGTGGGCTGGTAGCAAACCTCTTTTTGAGAGGAAGTAAAACTGACGTAGATGTATAATAAATTCTACTATACATCCTAGGGGCATAGATATGTCCTCGGGATGACAGGTCTTCTCTTGTTGTACAATGTATTCGCGCCAGGTACTTTCGTAGCTCTCCAGATCAGACCTGGATGCAAAGTGAATAGATCGACCTCACGAAGTCACTGCCTAAAAGATTCTGCCGCCAAGTCCTACTTAGCCGTGGCGTGCGAAGCTGGCGTGCGCAAGTGGTCGACCCAATAGATATGACTGTTGTTTGCTTTCATATATATATACATGGAGTAGTTCTACGTTAGCGCCGGAGGAGCGTCTCGAGACGGCGCTGCTCGAGGCGACGGGAGGAAGACCACGATGACTTGGCTTTCTTCGTCTTTTCGAGCTCCGTGTTCGTCGGGTTACCGGCACAGTCGAGCGCGTCGGCTTCCCGCGTGTCGTTGTCGGCGGCCATGAGCACCATGGACCGGCCCACGATCGCAACCATGGAGTCGGCGGTTGCTGCACGTGGCTCCTCGGTGGTTTCGTAGTCGTCTTGGCTCTGCTGGAGAGCAGGGTTGCGAGGGCGGCTTGCGTCGACCTATCTAGCAGTGGACCGGGCACAGCGCACCACCGAGTGTGATGCCTGTGTCTGTGTACTTGTTGCTGGCGACTGGCGGCGGCGCGGTCTCATCGGGCGCAAAGAGGTCGACGGCCGGCGGCGTCGGCTTGGTCTTCTTGAGCGCCTCGACGCGGCCGTCAAGCTCCGCTAGCGCTTCTCGCGGCAGGCAGCGCGCTCTGCCTCTTCGTGCAGCCGCTCGTCGCGCCGGACCTTCCCGATGCTCGCTCGAGCATACCACGTCTTGTGCTTGTGGATCCAGCTCGTTTGGAACTCGAATGGCCTTGATTTATTCTAGCCAATCACAAGACCTGGCCGACCTCGGCTTAAATAGTGTGAGCACCATGCAGCACAACGACGAGTAGCAGCCCACAGACGCGCCAGCGCCACGTAGCAGCCGGGTATACCTCTCCACACACTTCTTGAATGACGTACATGTCGTTTCCGACGCTGCACGTAGCGCAATCACGGGCAAATCCATTTTTCATTTTTTTAGCTTGCCCAAATACTTCACGTGACATCGCGGGGTTCCAAAGCTCCAAGGACCGTAAAACTGGCTGCCACAGTTGGCGATGGGTCTCGACCCGGTGTGTGACCAGTTTGTTGGTCGCCGCCGTCGCTTGGGCACTCACACCAAACTCGAACTGCCGAGCGTCGGTTTTCAGGAAATTCGACATGCAGTTTCGGTTGAAAATGCGTCGAAATCGCGGAAACCGAGGACGCCGTCTCATTTGGTTCATGTTATAGAGCGTGTTGCATGTGGCCGAGGGAGGCATAGTGCGTGCAATACCGCTGCGTGAGGAGGCCTTGTATTCCGTACAGTATTTCAGTATGGCGAAAAAGCACACTATATCAAAGAATTGTTTGCCGCTGTCATTTGCTCTCGCTACAGAGCTCGCACGGAGACGCCACATAGCATTTTGGACTCTCCAAAGTGTGGTCTAGCACTCTGGGAAGTATGGGCGATTTCATTTTCAAACTTCATTCTGGTCGATCTGCCGGCGCGGCGGGCCTGTGTTCACCAAAATATGGGTATTTATGGTTGAAAATGGCGAACGCCAAGAATACTGACCGACGCGGCCAGAACGACGACGCCGAAGCTCCTCGGGCACCACTGACGCTGCTGCATTGTGCTCGAGAAGACTCCATCAGCATTCTCTACGAACACGCCATCATGAGGTGTCGCTCGGTCGCAATGCAGCGTTTCTCGTCGGTCTCCCTCATTTTCGTCAACGCCAGGCTTCAGCCAATCAGAGCGACAAGGCTTGAGATTTGTGGCCAATCAGAGCAGCAAAGATTTCGCTTTCGAGCCAATTGCCAGTGTTCTTGCCGCAGCTACCGAACCGATCGCCGCCTGCCGATGTACGTGGCAAGCCGTGCGCAGGCCTCAGGCCGAGGCGCTCATGCGACGTCGCTGTAGGTATGGCGCAGCCTATCTATGCGTGACGAGCCACCGAGTCGGCCCTTGGGCGGAGCCCTGGCCAACATTTCGACGGCCTCTCTCGCACGTCGGCCACGGGATCATCTCCGAGATGCGCTCCTCCAAGCTCCCAAGACCTGCGACGACGCTGCAAGCGATGGCGCGATATTCTAGCATCACGACTGCCGCGACATCATGCGCGTCCAGAACGGTTAGCGCGACAGCCACATCCGATCCGACGGCGTCATCCCCATGGCGCAATGAACGACAGGACTCGCAACAAGCGCAGGTAACCTCGTGCAATCACACATAGAGCAGAACCGACATGCCCACGTGTATGTCAAGTGTGAGCTTATGCGTCCTCGACGCCGAACGCGTACTCGAGCGTGCCCTCGGAGGCTTCAAGGTGCACGGCGCACGCCAACACACTCTTCGCCGACGACGGCGTGAGCGGGAGAAACCGGACGGCTTGCTTGGACTCGACTTGCGACGGACCGGTCGTCACCACATGCTTCTGGTCGCCGTTGAGGTCGTACTCGACCCAGAGAATGACAGCGTTCATGACCACGTCCTTGTTTGTGATGGCCTCGGTCCACTGCTTGGTAAACGACTGAATACGCTCCGAGAAGCGCAGCGGCAGCACCTCGAAGGGCGCTGTCGCCGGCGTGTACGGGTACATGTACGTCGGGAACGGAAAGTCGCGGCGGAGATACCCGCCCTGGAGGGCGTCGAACGCGCTGTGGTCAAAGCCGCTGACGCTTGCGACGTGGCCAAAGCACTCGTGGAGGTGTTCGAACGCGACGCCCATGGCCATGACGCGGCCTCCGTGCGGCACAATCGCCGCTTGGGGCGACAACAAGTCTAGTACAACACGGACAATGTCGTCCAAAAGTGCCAACATCAAAAGGTGACATACCGTGGACGGCCGACCGGCGGTACCAAAAGTTGAGGCCTTGCCAGATCGGGAGGTTTTGCATCGCATAGTAGAAAGGCTCGCCGACAAGCACATCAACGGGCGCCGCGCGGTGCAAGTGCTCGTGCAGCAGCCCCTTGACGCCCGAGTGGAGAATCGTGATTGCATCGCTCAGGTGGTTGCCGTCCACGAGCTGCTGGAAGATGCGCGACGAGACCTCCTTGGACTCGATCGACGTGACCGACGGCGTCGTGGTGGCCGCGAGGAGTGCGCACATGGACCCGTCGCTAATGTCGAGGACGTTGGACGCTGCGGTCGTCACCGCGGCGATGGCGTCGCGGTACGCCGCCGTGCGCGCGCTCGTGTTGAGCATGCTCAGCCGCTCGGCGTTGCAGATGAGGTGCAGTCCGCACACGCACGGCGGCACGTCATGGTCGACCTTGAGCTTCTTGGGCGGCGAGAGCGGCGCGTGGACTTGGAACCAGACGCGAAGCGAGTCGTGGAGCGTCACGAGGCTGAGTACATCGCCTGGCGCCACACGGCGCTGGGCCGCCAGCGGGAACGCCACCGGCACCCAGTGGTCTTGCCACTTTTGGACGCCCGGCGCCGTCGAGTACGTCACGCCGTCACCAAAGTCCACCGTCCAGCACATGACGACGGCGTCCAGCGAGCCTTCGCGGACGATCGCGACGCTCGTGAGTGCGTCGGTCGTGATCGAAGCCGCGACGGGCGCGTGGCGCGTAAAGTCCAACGTCAGCACGTCCACCGAATGTGACAAATCGATCGGCGCAATATGCGCGTTGGTCGTGTGCAGCGGCAGCGCGACGCGGCCGCCCGTGCACGTCCACGCCGCGTTGTTGCGCGCGAGGCGAACGTTCTCGGAAAGGTGCGTGCCCGCCACCGAGTTCATCCGGAAGAGCGCTTCGCTCTGCACGAGCTTGGCGTGGACCGTCGCGATGCGCGGAATGATCACGGGCTCGTCGCGCACGAGGAGGTGTTCGCGCGCGTGCTGGAGCGTCGGCAAGATGCCTTCGCCGAGGAGGAGCGAGTCAAAGAGCTCGGACACGAGCATGTCGGCGCGGACCGGCATGTCTTCGGGGATGCGCAGGTCCGTCGACCGCTTCGGCAACACCGTGATGATCGACGCAAAGCCGTTCTCGGCCGTGACGCTGGACGCGATCTCAGCCATGGTCTCAAACATCTCGCACGCGTACACGTGGGCGGCGCCGTGCTTCGCAGCCAGCATGGCCTAGTATCGTGCGTCAGTAGGAAGATGGGATGCCAAAGATAAGCTACCAAGAGGCCCGTGCCCGTGCCAATGTCGAGCACGATCGGCGCGCGCTGGTGCTTGGCCGTAAAGGCGGCGATGCCAATGCGGATGCCATGCTCGTAGGCCCCGTTGCGATCGGTATCGCGGAGCATCGAGGTCATCTGGCTCATGGAGACGACGTTCTTGTACGTCTCGGACGCATCTTCCTCCTCGACCCACATGAGACCGCCGGCTTCCGGGTTCAAGCGCGACGCGAGCACGACGCTGGACGAGCCCTCGACGAGGTCGCCGCTGTCTTCATCCACGTACGAGTAGGGCATGCTCGTGACGATGGTCTCTTCCGCGCTCGCCGTGTCGAGGATGTCCTCGAGGTTGGGCGCCGCTGCGTCGTCGGCCTTGAAGTCCTCGCCGACGACGGCGCCGCTGTACTTGTCCGCGCCGTTGTACATGCTGCCAATCTCCAATTATGAAAAATCATTGGCCGAGTATGTTTGTCCCATTTTGCACGTTGGGACAATCCTCACCATTGACGTGCAACAAACCAGTGTACGCGTGGTACACCGAGGTTTGTCCCACGTGCAAACTGGGACAAACGATGATTGCCCATCACAGCCGATCTTGTCTACTGGTCGTGATGCCGTAGCAACGACTACGAGGCTGGCGTCTGCACAAACTCTACCGGTTTTCATTAGCGACAAATTTATCTCTACTTGGTGTACGTCCGGCGACCACCAAACTTGGCCTGGATCGCAGTCGAAACCACATCGTGGAGGCGCGTCTCGAGGTCTTCCGACCACATCTCGTGGCCCGGGTGGTCTAGACATTCCCACTGGGTTGACTGCATTCGAAGAGAGTCTGAATGTCGTACCGCGCAGCTGCTGCACAAGCGATGGCTCGTCGGCTTCCAGCGTCGCCATCACATGTCGGACAACGTCCCACACCGGCACCGGGTTGGGCAGCCGCAAGATGAACTGGTTGGCAATGATGAACGCGCCGACGACGATCGCCGTGTCGTCTTCGCGTTGGAACGGGCGCTACCCATCGAAACGCTAAGAAACGAGCCGTCGGATGTGCCATCGACCTACTTGGTTGAAAAACTGCTGCACGAGCTCGCGCGAGTCGAGGACGTCTTGGTCCTCGGGCTCGGTTTCGAGGCCAAAGCCTTTGGCCATCGTTACGTTGCCGTGCACGACGTGGCCGTCAATGATGGTCGCGCGGATGTGCTGCATGCACTTCCACAGCGCCGCCTTCTGGAACGGTGGGCCTCGGACCGACGCGCCGGGCGCCAAGCAGTCGATCGGCGGGTACACCTACTCGACTCTTTGGTTAGAGCTTGTAGCAATAATATGTGAGTAAAGATGCAGCATACGCGACGGAGGTTGAGGCCCGAGTCGAGTGACACGTGGTCGTCGACCATGGACAAGAGCGCCTCTTGGAAGGCTACATAGTTCTTAGTTGAAATGCATCGCCTTGTGCAGGGAGGTACCGCTCGCGACATCTTCTTTGCCCGGCGTGTCGGCCAGCACGATCGTCGAGAGCGATGTGTCGCCGCGCTTGGCCGAGAACTGCGTCGAGCGCTCCATCAAATTGGCGTGGCCGCTGAAGCTCGTGCGCGCCGCTTTGGGCAGCTTGATGGCCTGGATGAGGCTTTCGACCACCATCGTGTGGGCCGAGAGGTCATCGTAGAGCACAATGGCCTTCTGGCCGTCGCGGAGCCAGCTTTCGGCGATCGTGCAGCCGGCGAACGGCGCGAGGTACTGCATGATGAGCGGCTGGCGGTCGTCCGCAGCGACAAGCGTCGTGTACTGGAGCGCGTCGAGGTCGTTGAGGAGCTGCACGATCTGGTTGACGCGCGCCGGGCTCTTTCCGACGGCCACGTACACGAAGCGGGGCATCTCCGAGAGGTTCGTGGCGTGTTTCTTGATTTGCTGGGCAATCATATCGATCGCAAGCCGCGTCTTGCCGCTGCCGCTACGCACACGCAACAATTATTGTGAGCGTCAATTCGCATCGTAATGGTCGAGTCTACCGAGGCCCGAGCACCGCAAAGCGTTGGCCAAAGGCAAGCGGGTGGAGGCAGTCGATGACATGGATGCCCGTCTCCCACGGGTGCTTGAGAAGCCCGCGCTCCATCATGGTCGGGATCGCAGCGCGCATGCACGGATGCTTGACCGCGTCGTCGACGGGTCCCTTGTTGTCCATGGCCTTGCCGAGCGGGTCGATGACCTAGAGCACGTGTATGTGATGCACGGCAATTCCACGTAACGTCGTCATACGCGGCCGAGGAGCCCATCGCCCACGGGAATGCGGAGGTTGTTGTCGGCGAGCTCCACGTGCATGCCGAGCGAGAGCTGGCTCGCGTCGCCAAAGACAGCAATGCGCGCGCGCTTCTTGGCCAAGTCGAGAACGATCCCTTGCCCGACCTACATGAGCGCAATGGCATCGAGAGACGTGCTGGAGGATGTCTTACCAACTGGCCATCTTCGTCAAAGATGTGGACCGTCGAGTTGAGCGAGGCGTGCTTGAGGCCCGAGACAACGCCGACGCCTTGGGTCAGCGCCAAGAGGAGGCCCGACTCGGCGAGCTCGTCGCCTTCGCGCATGATGGCCTCTTCGAGCTGGATCTCGACGGCCGACTTCTCTTCGAGCGAGCTGCGAGCGATCTTGAGGAGCGCGTCCTCCTCCGCCTGGGTGTAGCCATAGGACGAGGATGTCGAGAACGCGCGGAGCGCCGGCGAGCGTGTCGCCCGGCGCGCCATGGCGCCGACGGACAGTGTCACAGCCTTGCGTAGCATCTCGTGTGTGGTGCTCGTGGTGATTGGCTCGTGGCTGTAAATCCGGATTCTACCGGATACGCTCTCTGAATTCACTTAGCCAAGTACAAGCAAAAGAGCGCGCTTTTGTCGCGTCCTATCCGAAGCCGTGAGTGTACTGCATAGGGAGTTGTGTCGGAGGCGTCGAGCACCCTCCGAGCCCGGAAATAGTGTCGACATGTGCATGTGCATGGCGCGTAGTCGACGACAATGTTGTCCGTATAAAACCATCTTTATCCAGATTTTTATGGGAAACTTCGTCCTCGCGAGTCCCTTCTGAGCCCTAGGCTTGACGCGCTCACTCAAGCGCCTTTGCATCTGGTCTTTCATTGTCTGTGCATGCTACCAGCAACCGACAACCTCCAGTGCTTTGAGTTTTGGGACTAATCAGATGTCCAATATGAGTGACGGTCTCTTGAAGGTAAGAGTGGTGGTACCACGGCTTGTCATCGTTCACATCGGATCCCATTTCCAAAGATTGACCATGGCCAAAGATTGACCATGGCCGCCAAACGCAAAGCTCAAGCCGCTACGCTCGTGGAAGCGCCGCCCGCCAAGCGCTCGACGCGCAGCAGCACCGCCAGTGCCTCGACGGCCCCTGCGCCCGTGGCCGACACCAAGCCGACACCCAAGGCCAAGACGGTCAAGTCGACGACCAAAGCCGCGGCCAAGACATCGACGAAGGCGACACCCGAGACCAACGAAGC
>NW_012156439.1:166727-176032 GCF_000151545.1 Saprolegnia parasitica CBS 223.65
AGCGCTACGGCAGCGGTGCCGTCGTCGTCGGCGCCCACGACGTCATGCTCAACCAGGTCGAGATCAAGGCGACGACGTCCAAGAACAAGTTTTACCGCCTCCAGCTGCTCTCGTACCCTGGCACGGAGCGCTACGACGTCTGGACGCGCTGGGGGCGCGTCGGCGAGGACGGCGACTGCATGCTCTTGGCCAAAGGCGCGTCGTGGGACCTCGGCATAGCGACCGCGGCCTTTGAGAAAAAGTTCAAAGACAAGACCAAGAACCTTTGGGCCAACCGTGCGAGCTTCGTGCCCAAGAAAGGCAGCTACGAGATCATCGAGTTGGATGCCAAGGCGAGCGCGGCGACCACTATGGGCATCGTGGGCAGTGACACCGCGCCGTCATCCCTGCCACTCCCCACGCAGCACCTCCTGCGCATGATCTTTGACACCAACATGTTCAAGGACGCCTTGTCGCAGATGAATCTGGACCCGGCGCGCATGCCGCTCGGCACGCTGAGCGCGTCGCAGATCGCAAAGGGCGTCGCGATCCTCGAGAGTCTCCAAGCACGCACCGGGGGTTCTATCGCCGAGCTCTCGTCCAAGTTTTACCAGCTCATTCCGCACGCGTTCAGTCGGTCGTCGATCCCGCCGCTGCTCAAGTCGCCCGACCAGATCGCTGCCAAGTTTGAGATGCTCTCGACGCTCCACGACATCGTCGTTGCCCAAGACGTCCAGAAAGCGGCGTCGGCCTCGGCGTCGGCGGCCGCGAACCCGATCGACCTCAACTACACCGAGCTCCACGCCGACATCCGCCTCGTCGACGACGCGAGCCCCGAGTACGCGACGCTGCTTACGTACATTACGCAGACGCGGGGTGGCGACGGCATGGACGTGGCGGGTATCTGGGCCGTCAAGCGGTCCACGGAGGACGCTCGGTTCGCGCCGTTCCAGGACGTCGACAACCACCGCCTGCTGTGGCACGGTACCAACGTCGCCGTCGTCGCGGCGATCCTCAAGTCGGGTCTGCGCATCATGCCGTCGTCGGGCGGTCGCGTCGGGAAGGGCATCTACCTCGCCAACATGCTCGCCAAGTCCCGCTCGTACGTCTCGCCGGCCAACTACAATGGCGAGCGTCTCGGCTGCGTCTTCCTCGTCGAGGCCGCGCTCGGTCGCATGCACGAGATCACGCACGATGACTCGTCCTTGAAGCGCGCGCCGGACGGCTTTGACTCGGTTTTGGCCAAGGGCAATGTGCACCCGGACCCGGCACACGACCAGACGCTCGACTTTGACGGACGCCCCGTCACCGTCAACTGCGGCCCACAAGTCAAGTCGGAAGCGTCGTCGTCGTTTTATCATGACGAGTACCTCGTGTACAGAGAGGAGCAGCAGCGCCTCCGGTATATTGTGACATTTAAAATGTAATTTATCGACTTGAAAGTCTTACCTTGCGCCTGGATTGCCATTCAAAAGACGACTCGAAGGGGACATATATTTTGTCTTGGGCGCCGTGAAGAGCAGAAAGATTTACATCTGAAACCTCAACTTCCTCGCTCGACGCGGAAAAAGCGTGTGCCGGTTGATGAAGACGGTCGAGGGAGGAAGCTATGGAGCATACGACGTCAGTGATCACGTTGATTTTGCCCACGCACCGGCGCATCATCAGGCGATGCGTGGCGCAGATTGCATCCACCGGCTAATTCGTCGTTTCCAACAAGCGGTTTAAAACAAGTTGTGGTTTGCCATACAACATCCTAGACTAGTGCGTTTTGAACAGGATGATCGCAACAGTCGTTTCGCCAATTTGCTCGTCAAGACTGGCGACCGCATGTCTTCACTCGGAGCATGCTTTGCAAAGATCACTTTTCAATTGTATCTGGTGTGCATGACGCAAGCGCCGCCGATGCACCGCTACTCGCTCCCGTCCTCGGGCCACCGCTTGGATCGGACCCGCGTCGACATCATGCGCGCAGCCGTGCGCGTCACGGACGACGAGTCCAAGCCATGCCGCGCCAACACGTTCTTTGTCATGAAGGTCTACGACGGCTCCGACTACCATATTATCGAGCAGAGCTGGTCGGCCTTTCGCGAACTCAAGACCAACTTGCTCTTGGCGCTCGCCAAAGGCCACAAATGCGGGAACGGACCGCTCTGCGCCCAGCTCCATGGGCACCTCAAGCACAACTTTGACCGGCCAAAGAGCGCGAATCTGCGCATGTGGCTCCAGCTGCGTCTGCGCCCGCACAAGGAGGTGGCGACAGCACTCTTTTTACAGCACTTTCAAGACCTTTTGGACACGCTTCTCGTCGTGCTGCGTCAGGACACGAACGACTGCGCTGCCTTTGCAGCTCTGCGCGCGGTGTTTGCGCGCTTCATTGCGGTACGACCGCCCACGGTGCTCGAGGCCGCGCGTTGCTCGATAGCGTCGAGTGTGCTGCATCCGATGTGTGCCTGAACGTTTGATTAATTCAACTTGATTTATTGCAAGCGAGCGGATGGCGCAGCAACACCATGCAGCGTCAAAAGGAAGGAAGATGTGTGTATCCAGTACATGGGACAGTCTCTCAAGTCGTGTAAAAGACCGCATCATACCGGTAGAATTGTACTAGTAGTCGCTTAGTTGAGTAGATTTACAGCGTGGCCGACAGAGCAGTGGACTACTAGTAGGGGTCACCGCGGCTCGAGGCGAAATGTGATCGGCTCAGACTCCATTTTTCGAGTCGGCTGAGCTGTTCAAGCCGCGGCTCGTCTCAAGCCGTTTTGGGTTGTCGGTTGTTGTTGAAGTGAGTCTATTTAGATATAATTTACACTGAACTGGATATGGTGGTGGACTATCGATTCCAAGGTGCTACGATGAGCCGGCCGCCGAGAGGCTTAGCCGAGCGCGAGACGTGGCGTGTAAACGGCACATGCCGGAACAAAGTTGTCGCGTAGCCATGCGTCGTGCCGCAGGGCGGCCATCATTTAGTTGTCGCGTAGCCATGCGTCGTGCCGCAGGGCGGCCATCATTTGGAAGAGGCACAATGCTTGAGTGTTCAGCAGCAGGTGTTGGAGGTGCAGCTTGGTCAAGAACGCGGCTCGTTGGGCGGCTGCCTCAGGCGTCACAAGGGGCGCCTCGGGGCGAAAGACTCGGTCGTTGCGGGCAAGCCAGACGGTGTGGAGCACGCACGCGCGGAGGATTGGCCACATCATGGCCACGGCGCGCCGACGGTAGCGTTGGGCTGTCACCAGCGGTTCGAAGAGGAGCGCGGAAAGCGTCGTGGGAAGTTCGAGCTCGAGGGCGTCGACGAGCGGCTGAAAGACCGCCCACAATTTTTGGGTTGTCGGTGTTGCGTCGGCATTCAACCCCGACGGCACAACAGTCGGCGCAGGCTCGAGATTTGGAGCCGAGGCACGGTGACCAACAGTGGACAACAGGCTGGCTGTGGGCTGACAACGGCGTTTACTTTTCCGAGAGTATTGTCCGCCACAAGAACGTTCCCATGCCGGACGCAAACCGAGCGGATGGGCGCAACTCGGGGTCATCGTATTAGTCGTCATGTCGAGGCCCATTTTGTTGCATTTGGTTGGTCGCAGGACCTGGTATATGTAGCGGATCTACACCTCGGAGGCCAAACTTGGTTCTGTACTCTGCTCTCTGCTCTTGTGCACACACAACTCCAGCTTGGAAGCACGATGGTCGCATGTTTCAATGTCGCCAATCGTCGCCGTCGGGTCCATGTCACTAGGAGACGTTGAGAGGATCGGACAGAAACCCTCGATCCCTCGCGAAGTGTGTGTGCCAGCCATCACGACGTGCAGCTACTTTTAGTTCAAGAAAGTGCGGTACGTCGCAACTGCTTTCGTTGCGACAACGGCGCGCGCCGTTGGCTCCCAACCGCAGAATCACAGAACCTTACGCCGATCGGCTTCGTTGCAATCGCCAGCTGGTGGCCGCTCCGCCGATTACGGTCGACGGGACTAAAGTAAGTCGGAGTAGTTTAAAACACTAGTGGCAACGACAGAGTAAATGTCTCTCTCTCCTTGCAGGCACGCGCTGTTTAATACAGTTTCGATCGGATTATGGAGATCCCAATTGACACAAACAGTGCCGAGTTCAAGTGCATGGCACTCTTTCTTGAGTGAACCGCAGTGATGCCGTTCGAATTACATGGATTGGTGCGTCGGATGATCCCATTTTCCATTTTGCCGCCTTGACCATGAAAGCTTCTCTAGCGACCCCCGACATCATCCGCCGCTTCCGCGCGTCGTGGGGCTCGAGCCACTCGATGGACGACGACGAGCCGAGCCCAACGCATCGCCTCGACCGGACGCGCGTCACGATCGAACGGGCCTCCGTGCGCCTCCCGAAAGACAAGAAGAAGCCCGACAGTGCGTGCATCTTCTTTGTGATTAAAGTCGACAAGGGCGACGGCTGCCACGTCATCGAGCAGAGCTGGGCGGCCTTCTCGGAGCTCAAGGAAGACCTCCTGACGGCGCTCGACGCTGGCCATGCCTGCCACGGCATTTGCCCATGGCTCTGGGAAGACCTCCACCACAACTTTGACTACCCGACCAAGAAGGTCAACCTCCGCACGTGGCTGCACCTCCGCCTCCGCCGCCGCACCAAAGACACGATTCAAGTGTTCCTCGAGCACTTTCAGGAACTCCTCGACTCGATGCTGACGGTGCTTCGCCAGCGTCACATCCACTGCCGCCAGTTCCACGACGTCTGCGCTGTCCTTGCGCGCTTCATTGATGTGCGCCCGCCGACGCTCCTTGGGTCGCCCGAGCCCCGCTCGTACCACAGCGCCACCATGTCGAGCACGGGCTGCGTCGAGTGCTAAGTAGTAGCTAGTCCGTTAGATAGCGATAGGTTAGTCATATTTATTCCTTCAACACGAGATTTTGCGTCTCTGTCGATTTGGTATTGCACTGTTTCCAAAATGTGGCAGAGTTTTTTAAACGATCTACAAAACCCACTCCAAAAACACACAAAATACAAGATCCACGGGCAGAGCAAGCCAGCGCAAGCCATTTCCGAATTTGTACTGTGTCAAAAGCAAACTCGCCTTGCCCACCACTGGCATGACGCACACCCAAGACAGTTATTGCCCCCGAGTCGTTCGTTTGTGCGTGCGCCACCGTCTCCAACTGAGAGCGATATATGACGGTCTGTGCATGCAATGGTCGAGTTGCTGCTGAGATGTTTAGTAACCCTTGGCCGCAATGTCGTGTTGTCTTCGGCGCATGCACTGCCACTACGTGGGTGAGATCGTTGATCGATGCGTAAAAAGTGTCGTAACAACGACCGGGATGCATCAACTTTGACGAGCCTTCTGCACTCAACGCTGTACACAATATGCAGTGACCAAACCATTGCACTGGCACTTAGTTCACACTACTGGTACATACTATCATGTATGTGAGCCAACGAGACCCCTTTCGCCGTCGACGAAGGAATAATTGTGGGACGCCGGTGCTAGCATAGAAACGAAGCGACCCAAAGCATGGTTCGAAGGTTGTTGCAACGCTTCCTTGGATCGTGTTTTAGGGCGCGATCGAATCCGGTCAGGAACGCTCCATCTGATTATCGCTGTCGACGCATCCAGCACATGTGACGAGGCCGATGACGGAGCATACTGCAAGCGGAACCATCGTGAGCGCAGTAGTAAGCGGCGCCCGTTTGTGGCCATAGACAAGGACCACCAATCCTCCCAGCACGCACGCAGACGGGTGCCGTGCATTGCAAATTTTTCCATGAAGCAGCTCAATCCCTTGTCGAGCAGTACGCCCGTGATCCACCGGTCGCGGGCGTCGTCCACATCGTCGCTGACGTCGTCGCCACCGATGGGCTGGCGTGCCCTTGACCATGTGCGCGTCGAAATCGTCCGAGCGAACGTTCTCAAAAACGTCGACAAGTCCCAGCCCCGTGAAGCCAGCGTCATCTACGTCCTCAAGATCTACGACGGCGCGTCGCACCACTTGGTGGAGCAGAGCTGGGCCGCGTTCCTTGAGCTCAAGCGCGACTTGCTGGCCGCGCTGGACCCAGGGCACGCGTGCAATGGCATGTGTCCCTGGCTCTACGAAGATCTCGTGTCCAACTTTGACATCCCCCGGCGCAACGTGTCGTTCTTCAAGTACCTTTTCATTCGCCTGCACGTGATCACTCGCCGAACGATTCGAGTGTTCTTGGAGCATTTCCAGGAGCTGTTAGACTCGCTCTTGCGGCTCCTTCACACGCGCGGCGGTCGCTGCAAGCAGCTACTTGATGTCTGCACGGTCCTCGCGAGCTTTCTGCACATACGACCACCCACGATCGCCGAGGCCCGGTCGCGCTCGTCCATTCCCTAATTCACGAGAAGACGTTATTTATAAAACCTCATAACACACTGTGGTGGATGATCGATAGTCTTGGGCGGACAAGACATTTGTGTGCTTATGACCCCAAGCGGCGCAAATCGAGAAAGCTAGAAAAAGCTTCGCATCGTCGACGCGGCTTCTCGACAACTCGCAGTAGAGGCTGGTGTGGCAACGAGAGCCTCGCCTGTTTGCTGCGTGCATTGATATTGTTAAGAACGCAACTCCACACGTTCGTTCGCCAACTCGGAAGACCTCGACGTTCGTTGGTTTTTGGGCCGTTGGATCCACCCGACGCTTGGATCCGAGTGGTTTTCACCAGCCCTCGCGGCGGTTTCCACTCACGAGGATGGTTGATTTTCCTTTCCCCAGTGGAAAGTTTTTACCACTCGATCTCACTAAGCCAGGCTCCGTAATATCAATAAATTCCGGAGCAGGTCGTGAGCTGCCCTCGTGGCCTCACTTCTTCTTTCCACTGCTCTCGGACACACTCCTCTGCGGGTGTGCGGTTCTGGTTCTTTCTCTTCTTCCTCTTTCTCTCTGCCGAGTGCTTCACTAGCCCAGCTGCTACTTTGTTAGATATGTGCATGTTTCGCAGTAGAGTCAGCCTCTTTACATTCAAGGAAAGCAGCCTCCGATGCTGGTGTCCCCGCCATTTATTACGTATTACGACCTCGTCGATGCAATCAATGCATCGACGAGGTCGTCTAGCGTTGCAACGCAGTCCGACGTGTTGCTACTTGCAGAGGTTTATGCAACATTGTCGACTCTACTACAAAGATGACCATGATGAATCAGCAGCTCGGACTGGGGTATCAAATAGTAATAGCAAGTTGCATTGGTGACGCCCATGGTGACAAGGTGCTTTGGTCGGGTGCGATCACCTGCTCGAGATGCTTGCAATGGCGCTCCTGAGCACGGCCTCGGTCCACACGTTGCCTTTTCTTTCGCACATTTTCGTTCGACCACACATCGCCTCGACGATCCGAAGCGTTCTTTTGACGCGCCACAGCGTTCTGCGACAAAACGTCACGATATCAAGCATGATCGCTTCGCGACCGCCTTGGTGAGGATGTGGCTTGTGGCGTACTAGTATATCCGATGTATGGCAGCGTCTTCGCACACATCACTTTGGATAGCGACCGCGAGTTGCCCGTCCAGCATTGATATGTCGATGCAAGACGGTCGACTATTACAGTGCTCACGCCACGTGCGTCCTGCTATGCAGCAAGAAACCTAGACAGTGCGATCTTCGTAATCGGACCTCGCAAAGTGCGACGCCGTGTTGGTCGTGGCTACAGACGGCTAAAGTGCGCTTCAGGATTGTTGACGAAAGTTGGTGGCGCCAACATCCCTGGGACATGCCGCCGCATGTCTGTGTAGGCAACCAATGCTTCATGCGAATATATCGTCCACGAATTCATTCTTTAATTTACCTTTTTGGGCGCATCAACTATGCTTGCGCCTCACATTGTGCACATCCGCCACTCGTTTGCGTCGTCGACATCGTCGTCTTCGTCCTCGTGTTCCTCGTCCTCGTCGACGTACCGCCTTGACGCGACTCGCGTCGAGATTGTCCGCGCCTCGATCCGCTTGCCGTCGGACGCCACCAAGGCCAAGCCCAGCAATGACAGTGTCATCTTTGTCATCAAGGTGCACACTGCGTCTGGCTACCACCTCGTCGAGCAGAGCTGGGCGGCGTTCACGCAGCTCAAGGAGGCGCTGCTCCTTGCACTCGACCCGGGACACGCGTGCAGCGGCGTTTGCCCGTGGCTCTGGGAAGACCTGTACCACAACTTTGAGCACCCGACGAAGAAGGTCGACCTCCGCACGTGGCTCCACATGCGTCTCCACCGGCACACCAAGCGCACGATCCAAGTGTATCTCGAGCACTTTCAGGAGCTCCTCGACTCGATGCTGCACTTGCTCCGCCAGCGCCACCTCCAGTGCCACCAGTTCCACGACGTCTGCGACGTCTTGGCCCAGTTCCTTCAAGTGCCATCGATGCTCGACACGTGCGCGTCGAGCTCACTGCACCACGGCCTCCGTTTCTAGACGCGCCTTGTTAGTTTTAGTTATTTATTGTACGCCAATGCTAGTACGTAGTCATTTGCCACCACTGGATCCTTCTTTTGACAACCGCCAGTTACGACGCCCCTCGGAATCAAACCGTGTGATGTCACCTTGATTTGAAAACGGTTGCCACATGCAAGCCTGCACACACGGGGACGGAAATACCGTGCGACGTGTAAACCGGTAAAGAATGATGTGCCATCGTAGAGGTGTACTCTTCAAAGTGTACCCTCACAGGATGGCTCTCATAGCTGCTATCATCGTTGGCATCGTCGACATGGGCGCTTGACGTGGACCGCAAGTCTCTGCCCTTGTGGCCGTTGTGATTGGTCGCGAGCGGCAGATTGTAAAGTATCTTTGTGACGCAGCCGCGTCATCGTGGTTGTCGACTGCTCTCGGCAACTCACGGTCAAAAGGGTCGTTGTCACATGGATCGCGCCCTTTTTGTTCACGAAATTGCCCTTCCGACGCATGCTCTCGTTTTAAACAGCTCGTCGCTTTTATACGACACATTCTGTTTAAAACTAGATCACATTACCACATTACCTTAGATGAGTCCATTTGTGTCACGTCATCGATCTCGCCCCATTCTGCATGAGCTCGCGCCAGCAGTCGAACGCTGCAACTATAATATGTACATATGCAGGTATAGCACCTGCGCACGAGAACAAGGTGCGTCGCGCAATCCGCCAAGTCGCAGTATCTTCTTCTCAGCGTCGGATGAGCTGTCGTGGGACAGAGGTACTCATCAAGCGAATTGGGCAGTCGCCAATCATGGACTGCGCTCGGCCCATGTGGCAGCCACGCGGAAGAGGCCTGCGAAAAACGGTGGCTAGCGACACGCCAGTGGCAGCTGAGGTCCAGACGCCAATTCGCGACTGCGCACCCAAGAGACCACTACCGATCGCCATG
>NW_012156439.1:176337-177479 GCF_000151545.1 Saprolegnia parasitica CBS 223.65
CAACTTTGACCGACCCAAGAAACACGGCAATATCCGCGCCTGGCTGCAGATCCGGCTGCACCACCACACGGCCGCGACCAACCAAATCTTTCTCGAGCACTTTCAGGAGCTGCTCGACTCGCTTCTGCACTTGCTTCGAAAGGAGCGCACCAAGTGTGACAAGTTCTCGGCGCTGTGCCTCGTCCTCGCCCGCTTCCTGCACCTCGTCGACCCCAACGCAGTGAGCGAAGCACGACCCGCTTCGTTGTCGCGTCGCCACGAGCGCGACCTCGTGACGCGGGCCAGTATTTAGAGGCAGATAACTCCGAATTGATTTATTTATCATCGCTGCTGTCTGCAAGAACACACAGAATCGATGATCTGGTTTTGCTCAAAGTCGTAGCGAGTGTACGCTGGGAGTGTACGCCGACAGAGCAGCGAGTGTGATGCAGAAGCAGCGCTCGACCGACACCGGAACATGTCAGTTCGCAGTGTCTTGGGTGGCATGAGGTCATCAAGACATCGATAACGTTCAACGAGATGTGTCCGACCATGCGCTCTCGCAACGCAGCCGCGCTCCACCCTATCAGTCATGTCCTACCTCCCTACTCGTGGCACCCGAATACCCAAATGCTTGGCGCCTTTAGGGGCTACAAATGCACTAGTACCGTAATTCTGAGAGTCCCTTTTCCAGAGGAGTAGTATGTGGTGTTGTCTATATTGCGAATAAATAGGGTAAATATGGTGTCTAGCAGCACGCGACCGAGGTCGTGAGACTCGCCGCTTCTTCTTGTGGCGACCCAAGGAGTGTCGGCGGGCGCACGTCAATGAAGCGCGCAAGGACAGCGCAGACGTCGTGGAATTGGCGGCAGTGAATGTGGCGCTGGCGAAGCACCGTCAGCATCGAGTCGAGGAGTTCCTGAAAGTGCTCGAGGAACACTTGAATCGTGTCTTTGGTGCGGCGGCGGAGGCGGAGTTGCAGCCACGTGCGGAGGTTGACCTTCTTGGTCGGATGGTCAAAGTTGTGGTGGAGGTCTTCCCAGAGCCACGGGCACACACCGCTGCACACGTGACCAGCGTCGAGCGCCGTCAAGAGGTCTTCCTTGAGCTCCGAGAAGGCCGCCCAGCTCTGCTCGATGATGTGGTAGCGCTCGCCGTCAAAG
>NW_012156439.1:183028-188557 GCF_000151545.1 Saprolegnia parasitica CBS 223.65
GGAGGCTCGTCTCCTCAAAGTCGCGCGGCAGCTGGCGGTAAAACGCGCCGCGCTCTTCCGGCCGCACAGGCGCGTAGACGTTGTGGACGTACACCGGCCGACCGTCCCACTCGGTGCGGACAACCAGGTACCGGCCCGGGACATCGAGATCCGCGAGGTGGCGAAGCCCGTCGTAGCCCGGCCACGACTCGTGAAAGTAGCTGGCAACGCCGCTGCTGCGCGATTGGGACGGTACCAGAGCATGCATACGGTGGTCCGAGATAAATAATTTCGACTTGAGGAGGCCCACTTCATTCTCGAGGTGGTACTCGAACGTGTCGAGCTGCTGCGCGTGCGAGAGACGAGTCTCTTGCATGAGGAAGCACGGGGTCGGGGTGCGGAGCTCCTTGGCGACGCCATGTCCGTTGTCGCGCAGGGTGTTGAGATTGATGGTGGTGACAGAGAGGCTCGGCGTCGGGCCGAGCACGTCCGGTGAGAGGACTTTAGTACTGACTGCCGTCACCCGGCCCCCCCATGACGTCGCCCTCGGCGTAGAGGTCGGCTTCAATCAAGAAGACGTCGTTGAGGTCGAGCATCGTCTGCTTCCGGTCCGACAAGACGAGGTCCGACGCATCGTGCAAGCCCTTGGCGTGCACAAACGCGCGGCGAAAGAGGGACGCGTCGTCAAACCACCGCATCGCAATGGTGCGCAGATGCGCCCCAAGCGTCGTGGTATGCAGCAGCGCCATCAAAGTCGCGGTCGAGAGGAGGCGCGTACTGTGCACCGTGGCGATCGCGCCGAGACCCGTGCCAAGCAGTGCCATAATAGCCGCATCCGAGGAGAAGAACTCGGGAGCGTGGGTCATGAGGAGCAGCTCGGTCACCGCGGCCGTCATCTCGAGCTGGATCGCAGAGAACGGGTGCTCCATGCCCGCGTCATCACTGTACGTGCGCGTCGTCGTACGCTCAGTGAACGATTCGGCAGCAAACATGGCCTCCAGCGCGTCCCACTTGGCCTGGACGCCCTCAAGGATCGCCGTGAAAGCGTTCACGAAGCCCGGGCCGCCGCCGTGTGCCGCCGCAGCCATACGGTGCAGGACCCACATACGGACAAGGTGGACAAACTCGCTGGGGTGGAGGTCATGGATCCGGCGAAGAGTCGTGGCGCAGCGGAGGGGTTGAGTCACGAGGTGGCTGCAGATGGTTTCGATCTTGGACGACTGGATGCATGTGCGGAACTCGGCGACGGGCAACGTCGTGGAGCTCTCCAGCACCACGACGCTACGCGCCCGTTCCTCGGCAAGCTTCGCGTCAGCCGCGGCAAACTCGGCAAGAAGAGCATCGAGGGGTACCGACGTGACCTTTGGGACAAGTGCGTCAACCTTGGCCGTCGAGATGACGAGATCCGTCGTGTCGCGGATCGGGAAATCGGCGAGTGGGACGACCGAGAGACGGACGTTGGTCGGGACGGAAGCACCCGACGCCGTCTTGTACGCTTCGGTGAAGACGGTGTTGACCGCCCAGCGTTCTCGGAGCACCTCAAACGGGTTGACCGTGGTGACCGGTGTACCCGTCACCGATTTTTGGAGCTTCTGGGCACGGGCGGGCGAGGCGTCACGAGACTTCTTCTTCTCGGCGCGTTGCGCCGCCTTGGACTTCTTGGTAACAAACTCAGCGGCAGGTGCCTCCTGACGAGCGGCAGCGACAGTAGCCGAACGAGTCGAGGCCCGCGCCGCAGTGGCCCCCGTCGTCGTCTCACGAGACGACGAGGCGGCGCCAGCCACGGCCGCGCCGCCGGCAAGGCGCGCGCCCACCGCGGCACGTGAATCAGCAGCGCTGCGCTCGACAGCAGCAGCGTTAAGCTCTCGCAGGCGCTGGCCGGCGAGGACGTCGATGTTGAGGGTGGAGTCGCGCGCGCGAGGACCGACGTCCACCGTGGGAAACATGGCATAACGACGGCCCTTGAACACGAGCGTGCCGACCAACTGGCCGTCCGCGTCCTTGAAGAGCGTGGGCACCGACGGGCCCGAAAACACAAAGAGAGCACGGTCGCTGGACGTGCCAACCGACCCGAGGACCGTCGCGTAGCTAAACATGACAAACCGCCGCTCGCAGTGCGCGAGCGTGTCATGGAGCTTCGCCTCGTCGGCTTCGGAAAGGCAGAGGCCCGGGACCTCCATACCAAAGTCGGCGAGCTGCGATGGCGCATGGAGGATGAACTTGCGCAGCGACGTCGTACGGCGCTGGTTGGGACTGTTGCTGGCAGCCGCGAGCCGGACCTTGAGCGTAATCTCGGCACCCGTGAGACGGCGCGCCGACTCGAGGCAGGTAACGCCGAGCTTGATGACCGACTGGGAGGCGCTGAGGTGCCGCTCGACCTTGGTAATGTTCGCAAGATCGCGCGCCAAGCCCAGCGATTGGTTCTCGGAAAAGAGCGAGTCGATTAGGTCCTTGTCCGAAATCGTAGTCGAGTGATCGGGCCAATGAATGGAGAGCTTCGCGACGATTGGCTGCGTGCTGTGCTTGGTATACGGGCGCGTTTCTGCGTACGTCAGCGGGCGCACGCGATGAATGGCCATCACAGCAGCTTCGTCCGAGCCCGAGAGGGCGAACCGGGTCGAGACCAGCACGGGGTTGCGCTGTGCACCGGCGCCAGAAGCAGCGGCGTCGCGACGCGAGGCAGCAGCACGGTCAGCGGCGCGCGCGGCGTACACACCACCAGCGGCCGACGTCGGCGCGGAGCCGCCAAGCGTCGCCGGGAAGTCCGCGTCGTACGAGGTGTCCGTCGAGCGAGAAGCCGCACCAGAAGAAGAGGCAGGCTCAGCGCGCGTCGAGGCGAGGCGGCCAGTTTCGACGAAAGCACGAAGGTCGGCCGCATCCCGGGCGGCCGCCGTGACCGTCGCAGCAGCGGTCGACGAGGAAGCGACCGTGGCCTCGGCCGAGTCCGTCTCGGCAGTAGCGGCGAAGTTGTGTTCCGCAGCAACCGTGGCAAGGATGGCGAGATCACGGGCGCGCTTGGCGTCAGACACACGACCCAAAGAGGCACCGTCGTCGATGGTGCCAGCCGTGTCAGTGACGGCATCAAGAGCGGCAGCATAGAGGGCCTTGGCGGCAGCTTCGGCGGTCTTGGCCGCGGCCAAGTCAGCGCGAGCAGCGGCACGAGATCCAGCGGCGGCAGGACGGTCGGCAACGGCGCCAGCAGCGGCGATACCGACCGAAGCAGCAGCGGTGGCTGTAGCAGCAGCAGCGGCGATACCGACCGTAGCAGCATCGGTGTCTGTGGCAGCAGCAGCGGTGTCGGCAGTAGCAGTGGTGTTAGCAGCAGCAGTGGTGGCGGCAGCAGCGTTGGAGGCTTGGGCGTTGGCGGAGGACGTACGGGTAGCAACCATTTGGAACAGAAGAGTGGTACTCGGGTGGAGACTTCGGGGCTTCGTGGCAAATATAGAAAGCACCAATGGTTTAGTGGTAAAATATCTGGTTCCCATTCAGATGCCCCGGGTTCGATTCCCGGTTGGTGCAATGTTTTTGCCCTCCAACCAACCACTCTTCCTGGAGATACCAAGTACAGTACAATACGGTGCATTTCAACGACAGAAGCAATGTCGTGCCGATGCGGACACTGGCACGGACCTAGCAGCTCAAACGATCCCGTTATAGTCTGTATGATTGATGACTCTTCAAAGGCTGCAATCATCATGAGAGTAGAGAGTTCCACACCTAGCTGTCGCTATCGATATCCGGTGCCAACCGGTGTATAAGCTCTTTGAAGGCATCCACACTAACGGCTAAGAGACTGCTCCCCAGGGTCCTAGCAGCTTAATATTGAAGCTTGATACGCATCTGAGATCTTGCAACGGGCTTGCTTCAATGCCGATTTTACGCTCTATGCCGAAAATACCATCAAACCGGTTAGAGCAGCCGGAATTATAGCCGCTCGGCAATGCAGTATATTGTTATACTTGATATTTGTATTAAAGTGCATAAAAATACAAATCGGCTTCGAAAAACCGACTTTGGATATCTCGCTCACGCGATGGATCCGTCGCTCCAGCGCACGTTCCGCGGCCACAAGTCGGGCGTCGCCGCCTTGGCGTACGGCCCGCAGGCGCGGCAGCTAGCCTCTGGCGCCATGGACTGCTCCGTCATGGTCTGGAATTTCAAGCCGCAGGTCCGCGCCTTCCGCTTCCTCGGTCACAAGGGGCCGGTCTTTGACGTGCAGTTTGCGCCGTCGGGCGAGCTCCTCGCGTCCGGGTCCCAAGATCGCACCGTGCGCCTATGGACGCCGACGGTCAAAGGCGAATCGCACACGCTGAAAGGCCACGTCGGCGGCGTGCGCAGCGTTGCCTTCTCGTACGACTCGACCGAGCTCCTCACGGCGTCGGATGACAAGTCGATCAAGATGTGGTCGCTTCCGACGCGCCGCTTTGTGTGCTCGTGGAATGGCCACAGCAACTGGGTGCGCTCGGCGCGCTTTAGCCCGGACGCGCGCCTCCTCATGTACGCCTGCGCTTGCGTTGTACCGCGTCTTCATGCCGCCATTTAGTTCTGGCAGCGACGACAAGACGGTCAAGCTCTGGGACAAGGCGACCCGCAACTGCATCACAACGTTCTATGACCATAGCGGTATCATCAACGCCGTTCGCTTCCACCCGGATGGTGCGAGACTCGATACTACTCGCGTCTTGTGACGTCCGTGCCATTTGCGTAGGCACGACGGTCGGCGCCTGCAGCTACGACCACAGCATGAACCTCTGGGACATTCGATCCCAGAAGCTGATCCAGCACTACCCCGCCCACGAAGGCAACGTGACGGGCTTGGACTTTCATCCGAACGGGTACTACTGCCTCTCGACGTCGGTCGATGGCACGATCAAGCTATGGGACATCCGCGAAGGCCATCTCCTCTACACAATGCACGGGCACACAGGCGCAGTGAACGCCGCCGCCTTCTCGCCCGACGGCAAGAGCACCGCGTCGGGCGGTGTCGACGCGCTCGTCATGGTGTGGGACACGGACTTGGACAAGTGCCTGCACGCGCACGAGCCGCAGTATCCGCAGGCGCTGCCCAAGTCGCACGTGCTGCGTCACGCGCCACCGGAAGCCACGGTGAAGGCGCCGCCGTACTCTCCGCGTCGGCAGTCGCCGCCCCGCGTGGCCAGGGCACGGGAGACACCAGTGTACGCGCCGCCTCCGGTGCCGATCTCGATTCAAAACAACTCGCATGATTTCTGCAACCCATCCGCGATCCGGTACGACCCTGTGCCCCGCGACGCCGGTATCCCCAAAGACGCCAGCACCTACCAACAGCCCAGGACGCCGACCAGCAACAACAACCAGCACCACCACCACAGTAGCAACCACCTCTATGATCAGAACGGCGTTGTGTACGAGATGCCAACGGCAAACGAGCGCAAGGACGAGAGTCGACACGTGGTGTCGTCCAAGCCACCGAGTTCTGACGCCCGGCTACCCGAGAACCTCAGCGCGACGTTCGATCACATTGTCGGCCAGCTCGAGATCATTACGCGCACGCTGTCGATCCTCGAAGAG
>NW_012156439.1:188657-190407 GCF_000151545.1 Saprolegnia parasitica CBS 223.65
ACGCCGAAGACCGGATTCGGACGTGGCGCGCGTCCAGACACAAATGCTGCGGCAGCAGAACGAACGTCTTAGCCCCTCGAAGCGCCTTGTCCAACCCACGCGACCGACACAAGTCCGCACTAACAAGAAGCACGCGTATGCTACAGTTTAGCATGTCTTGTTGGCGGTTGCAGGTAGTAGAGGAAGTCGGTCGACGGCCTCGTGTACAAGATGACATTTAGCTTTAAAAGAATGGCGACACCCTCGCCACCAGACTTTCATTCCCTTGTCCTGATGAACCATACCGCTGCGCGAGTAGTGTTGATATTGTACATTCTGTAGGTACGACTAGAAGTGTCTCTATCTGTCGGAGTCGAATTCAATCAATCAATGAATGAATCATTAAATCATTGAATCAAACGTGTTCGCTTTGAAATCAAATTAGCAAAAACGAACTCAAGACTTCGCAGACGTAGTGCTACGCCTGAATGCGTGGGAGTTGGCACCAGCACTTGGTCGTTGGGAGTGAGCTGCGCACGGAGAGGTCCATCCCGTGGTGAGCCCCACTCACCGAGTGATAGCTCGCGCGCGGTCGTACTCGGACCACCCGACAGAGAATGCGAGCCGTCGGGTGTGTTTCAAACGAAACCGTGTCGAGTTGAATTGACTCTTCGGTGATATAATAGCAAGTCGGTGAACAATAGAAGCATACACATAGGATGGGCCGAACTTGCTGAATTTCACAACAGAAGAAGAGAAAAAGCGAACGAGAATGACGAGCGAAAGTTCTGCTCATGGAGTTTTTCGCCCACTTTAACCACAATGCTGGATCGCAGGTCAAGGAAAGACTCTGGTCAATGGCTCCCGTCCAGTTCTAATGTCCTACAGGTGTCTCGTCGAGACCGCTTTTTTGCAGAATGGAGAGCAAGGTCCCAGAAGCGCCATCCGCACCAATCATGAGATATCCTTGGGTTCACTTGCTTCGTCCAAGATGATGACCAAGGCAGACTGACCAGGTGTGCGCTGTGTCGGTCGACGTCGCATTTACAGCACTGGGACAAGGCAGTAGGAGACCTCGTTGTTAAGCCACGAGTTATTAATATGCCCCTCGTGGAGGTAATATTGGATGCAAGCTTGTGCTATATTCGTCAATGCGGGTTGCAATCCCATCGGGCAAGTGCGATGGCGTCTTTCTAGCGTGTCGTCCGCTTGTGGTATCCGGACTGTTACAAACATTCGTTTTTTCGGTTGCGGCAAGCGGGCGGCTGGGCACACGCAACTTTCGCCATACAAACTTCAAGTGCAACGCACCCGCGATCGCAGCCGCGTGAGCGCGGTTACTCAAATTCAGTGGAACGTCGCGACGACCAGACCGAGCATGGAGGAGACGACGGCCAAGGTTCCGCGCGACGACGCGTCCGTCTACCAGACAGGTACCATGGCCCTTGGATGCGCCAGGAGGCTCATGCGGCGCTGCGTGTAGATGAGCTCCGAGGTACGCCGACTGTCGACGGGTTGTGGCCGTCCGACGCCATGCTCCGTAGGCTACCTCCTCAAGAAGACGCGCAACGGCAAGTGGCAAAAGCGCTGGTTCGAGACGAACGGATGCTTCCTGACGTACTACAAGGTCTTGCTACAGCGGTCGTAGGATGCTTGCTCATGGTTCGAGTAGAAGCAAGGCCAGAAGCTCCTCGCGGCCCTCAACCTGCCTCAGGTCGGCGAAATCGCGCTCTTGCCCGAGACCGCCGAAGGTACGCATCGTGGGCATCGC
>NW_012156439.1:190507-222306 GCF_000151545.1 Saprolegnia parasitica CBS 223.65
CATAGATGGCCCGGGCCTCTTTACGATCGAGCTCAATGATCGGATATATACCATCAAGGCCAAGGGCCAGGACGACGCTGCGCTCTGGGTCGAGGTACGAGGAGGATGCGCGATATAGGACCGCATGCGATGCAGAACGTAGGCCCTTGTGTGGCGCCAGCAAGGTGGCGTCGTCGCGTCGAGCACGACGGGTATGCATTTTTGGATCCATGACGTCTCCTCATGCCTTTCCAGACGAAGCCATGCTGCTCCAGCATGCGGGATCGAGCGATGACCTCCATGACGGCGCCGGACTCGCCGCCGCCGCCCGCCAAGCCGTCGCAGTTTCCCAAGGAGAAAAAGGTTCGCGATAACGATGCGCGATGCATGACGCTGATGCAGGTATTTGTAGCTCGACGATGTCGACACGGCCAAGTCGCCCGGCTGTGCAAAGTGCTGCGTCGTCCAGTAGACGTGACGTGTAGCTGCAGCTAGCTTGTAAGACCAACGAAGCGCACCCTTGTTTGGACGAGCCTCCTGTGGCATCGACGGCAAAGACGTTGAGAAGGACATGACTCCTTTGCTTGCCCTGTAGGATGCCTCTGTCAAAACGGTAGTGACGACTCACTGGTGACGACTGGCGTCGCACGTGCATCTTGTCCAGAAGCCGACGATTCGAGCATTATGAGCGCTCGACTCGAGGCTTTTTAAATCTAGAGCCTTCCGTCGCGCCACAGAATGTAGCTCCAAGAACGCTACTAGGAATCGCATTTTTGGTCCAGTGGGAGGGGTCGTCGTCACTATAACAAGTGTCAACCGACAGCTTTGACCACGGCGAGCCAATGTGGTCATTTGCTTCTTAACGCTTACAGAGCATTTTGTATATGTAGTGGACCGTTGCACGCGTTGTACGATTGCAGCGGCGACATAGCGTGGTCTGCTCTGCTTTATAAAGTGTCTTCAATCACTGTGCCAACTTTGGATGACTCTGTTTCAAATATGATTTCGTCTACCAAGTGGCACGAGCGTCCGGTGCTGCGCCTGCACGATAGGACTACGATCTTATTTCTGGCATTTCCCGCGCATGATAAAAACCAGATACATATTGACATACCTAGGCCATGACTAGGGCCTCTACCAACGACACCTCGGTCATCAAGGTACCCGTAAACTTGTTGCCGTAGACGATCGCGGCCGTCGGCTGAATGCCGAGTGGGTTGGGCGTCGAGTGCTCTGCAAACCAGTGCGAGATGTTGCTCGTAACGAAGCGGAAGTACTGCTGAAACTGTGTTTCAGTCACCGGAAGGGACTCGTGCGGCGTCCGATCTGTGATCCAGTACAGCTCATTGGCTTGCGGCTCGTAGTAGTCATCACGCTCACGGTCCAAGACACCGTGGAGGACATCCACGTCGCCGTGGGCACCGACGATATCGTTTTCATCTGCGACGACCGTGTTCCAGACCTAGTTCAACGCATTTCAATCAGTCATTGCAGCGACAAGACGCAGACTGTGTACCCCGCAGGAATTTGCAACCGTCGACGCCATGTAAATACCACCTTGGAGCTCGTGGTAGATAGTCCAGCCTTGTCCCCAGCGAATCTCTGCCCACTTGTGTTGCGCTTCGCCAGCGCCCAGGTAATTCTGGAGCTTGGCAGCGGACGGCGCTTCGACGTGGAGCCCCGGACGACGTTGGGATGTGTCGGCCTCGACAATGTCTTCGTGGATCGTAAAATACCCGATGGAACCGATCGTATGGCTGCCTTGGCAGAGGTTGAGCAGCGGGATATTCCGCCGACACTCGGTTGGCAACGTCGTTCGGCATGGCCAATGACGAAGGGCATCATATTGATGAGAAATGGTTTTGGCTGCTCGACGCCGTCAACAAGGTGCGTGAGCGGCGGTGGAAAGTCTACGAGTAATGAATTGTGGCGAAGCACCTCGTCTCGGTCAATGTCGCCAGGTAGCAATCGAATGCCGCCCAGGACGTAGCCGCGCTGGTCAGCCTTGAGTTGCGCCCGCCAAATCGCATGGAGATGGTCGACGATGGCCTTGAGAATATCGCTCTGGCCTCGTAGCCCATGAAGCGAGCTTCCGTCGTCCAGCGTCCCGAGCAGGAGAAGACGTACGACCGAGTTGTGCCACAGCGACGCCAGTGTCATCTCGACAATCCTGAAATGATTTCGCTGAAGCGGATCCCATGGCTGAGCAACGTGATTGGTGGGAAATGAGCCAATCGGATGCTCCGATGAGTTGATTTCCTTCTGGCTTTTCTGCTTGCTTCGCACCACTAGTATGTGGCGGTGCAGTAGGGGCATGCATTCCCTGGCGTAGAATGACAATCAGAGCAATCTTCTTTCGATTGAGAGCTGGACAACAGTGGTCGACAGGATATTCTCGCCGACTGGAAGTCCTCGCCGACTGAAGGTGACGCGCCACCGCCATAGAAATCTGGTACTAGAAACATGTAGCTCGATCCGGAATTTCTTTTGTGTTCAAGTCGACGCAACTGACGCTTGCCACCGAGACCTCCAAGCAGAAGTACATTCAGATACGAATGACTGAGAACGTCGATAGTGTACAAATTGGAAAGATTGCAGTCCCATCGTAAGAGCATCTCCACCCGTCCGCGCTATCTCTATCTGGCTCTGGCTTTTTTTACAGTGCGATTTCTCCCTGTATCGCCGGATACAGCGCGCTAAAAAAGAATGCCCCACCGGTCGCCCTGTAAAAAGATGCAGGGAGTCGCGAAATGTATGGCGTCGATAACTACGAACTTCGTCTAGAAATTCGATTTTATATTTATTTTTTGACTAGTATACAAACAGCAAGTAATTTAGAGTTTTACAGGGTAAAAAGCCAGAGTGACCGCGAGCCCCGCATCGCGCTCCAATTTGCAGGGACCTCGGCCAATTTTTTGCTCCTCCCTGTAAAAATTATACAGATACGGGGCGATTTACAGGGACCGGTGGGGCGTTTCCCCGGTAAATTTTCGAAATTTTAAAGAGCCAGATAGAGATAGCGCGGACGGGTGGAGAAGCTCTAAGTCTGTAGCTTTTTCTGTCGACGCCGACGACAAGTGCAGCAACAGGCTAGGAGCGCACCTCGTTCTTGTAGGTCTATCCGTGTCGTTGGAGTGTACGGTCGGCCTTCGCTCGCTTTCGCTGACTTTACTTGGCGTTCATTGCCTTTACTTGGCGTTCGTTGACTTTACTCGGCGTTCGTTGACTTCTGTCATCAATACCAGTTTTCTGCCTAGCGTTTTACACTCCATGTATCAATGTCGCAGCGGGATCGCGTGGGCGAATCGACCCGGGGCTTCGGGCGACGCGACGTACAGGAAGCGCCACTTTTTGATATCAAAGACGTAGAAGCCGTGGGCGTGCCATTGGAGCGAGAGAAGGCCGGCCATGAGGCCAGACGCCTTGTCAATGTAGTCGAGTCCGTTGTACTTGTGCGTTCGAAGCATGTACTTTCCGGCCGACGAGAGGAAGAGCGACGATGGCGTCGTCGCTCTCTGTCGTACCGAGACATACGCGACACCAATGCAGCTACAGCACACACAGAGCGTGTACCACAGCCGGCGCACCGACCCGAGCTGGACGTAGCCGCTCGAGCATGTTAGCGCTTGATCCATGTGGAGGGCCGAGCACGACCGCTGTAATCGTGCATCATATGTGGCGGGCGAAATGCTGATCCACACAAACATGACCAGCCACGCGAGGAGCGCACTGCGCGTGGCATAGACTGGCGTCGTTGCTTTCGTGTAGGTGCTAAACGTGTCGTTGAGCACGTATACGAGCCAGTTGACTTCTCCTGAGACGAGGAGGCGGGTGTACCACGGCACCACCGGTGTTGTAAAGACAGAAACGGCGCCGACTTGCGTGAGCGAGATGGCACTTGTATGCAGACAGACCATCGCCGTCATGCTTCGGAGGAGGAGGCACGGCCGACCGATCCAGACGAGCCCAATCGTGCGGTTCATCTGAAAGAGGTTGCATCCTTCAATGTGCAGGAGGCTGCTCATCGCATAGAGAGCAATGGCGATGGCAAGCAACACAAATACCACCGTGATATACTGTACGGAGGTGAGCAGCACGATGGACATATCCTGGCGAATCTCGGCGGGATTGGGGCGCATGTTGTGTGTAAGAAGCGGCCCCGAAATGGCCGTGAGGACGCCGCTATCGCCGTTAAATTGCACGACTTCACGCGTGCCGGCTGCCCAGCCATAGAGAAAAACCCAGCCGTAGAACGGCCACGACTCGTCGTGTGCCGGGCCGTCGTCGAGGATGTTGACGTGGAAGAGCGACGGCACCGAGCCATTCAAAATAAACTGCACAAATTGCACGTCAAGTTGCCGCACGCTGGCTTCAACGCCCGGTGCGAGGTCGTTGGGCGCTGCAAAGGACGACTTGTACATAGTAAGAAACGATTGCATCGCGCCATAGACGTCGCTGCACGACAAAGCGGCCGTAAAGTCGTAGGCGCAGAGTCGACGCAGCGTCGCTGTTGGTACCGCCCGAGACGCGCTGTACGCTGCGAGCGCAAAGAGCAACTGGAATTGGTCGGGCGACGTAAATTCAAAGACAAGGGTGTGGCACGCAGTCGATGGCGTAAACGCGCGATAAAGAGGTGACGCGACGATTATGGACACGTGCAGCGGTGACGCGGCAAGGTCATCGCCGCAGAGAAGATTGCCGCCGGCAAACGCAATGTCGGTACTATTCAACGCCTTTGGGAAAGGCCCGACGTACTGCTTGAGCGGCAGCGAGAGAAACGCCGCTTGCGCCTCGCGGTCCGTCGCCAACAGTCGATTCAAACTCGAGAGCATGCTCTCGAACCACGTTAGCAGCGGCGCCGGACAGGGCACGTAGACCATATCAACGGTGCCAAACGGCCCTATTGTTGACGCAAGCAGCGTCAGCCCCCGCGTGAGTGGATTCGGAAGCGTCAGGTTCTGCGTCAGCAGCATGGCGCTCGTCACATTAGCAAATGCAAAGTGTGCGCTCTCACGCATCAGGCTATGGCCGCCGATCAAGGTCGCGTTGGTCGAAATGGCCCAGAGGTCGGACGCGAACGACCAGTACATCTTGAGTGACGTCTGCTGGTTCCAGTGCATCTCGGCATCCACGTGGGCGAGCGTTAGATCGTAGGCGAAGTCCAGCGCATTGGTGATGTGAAAGGTGTCGGCAAAGCCGAGTGTCTTGTAGTTTTGCCACTGCAGCGTGAAATGACGGATGCGATACGTTTGCCAGTAGACCACTTCGTCCCGAAGTGTGGTCGAAACGCCTTTAATGCTCTCGAGCCAGCGACGGCCGTCGGTCGAGCCCATCAAGTCGACCCCAAAACCGAGCTGGAACGAGAGACCCCAGCAGCGCTGCCAGTCGTCCCAGCTCTTGAGGTTGCGCAGAACACCTTCGAGGTACACGGCGCCATTCGTTGACATGGTTGCTGCACACCGGTTTTGGCGCGCTGCAGAGCTCGCCATTGCATAGACACGATGAAAGTCGAGCCAGCAGTATTGCGTAAACATGGTGGGCATCGCACACGGGTCCATGGCGCGGAGGTCGCGCACGACTGCGATGAGCGCATCGGTGCTATTCTCCGTGATGGGAAAGAGCTGGCGACGACCGAGCGTCTCGGGAAAGGCGATGGTGGTTGTCGACGCGTTGTAGAGCTGGCGAACGTCGCCGAGGGCAGGGTCATCGAGCACGATATCGCGAGGCGCGCCATGCCAAGAGAGTAGTTGGGCGTTGAAGAGGTTGGCGAGGTACGTGTGGCCGCCCGAGCTGTTAAAGTTACCCCAGTAAAAGTCGTTGGCGAGCACGTGCGGGGACGTGATCGTCATGTAGTAGACGTTGCCAACGAGGGAGACGACCACGTACACCAGGCCCAAGAGCGCCCACGAGCCGCGAACGAACCAGCGCGTCTTGACGAGCACGCGCATGCCGCGAAAGCTCGCGGCGCTCAACACGTGCTCGAGCCCTGGGCCGTCCCCACGCACCGTGTGGTCAGTATGGGGCAGCGAAAACGTCGCGATCGCAGCCTCGCGCATGCCAAGTTCGCTTGCCGAGAGACAGCGCCAGAGGGTATAGTCAAACATATACACTGTGCCCTTGTAAGAAAAGAGGAGGAGGCCACTGAGCGCGGCACGAATACGGTCCATGCGCCACTCGCTGTTGTTGCTACTGCGGTCGCAGAGATACACGGTCGCATAGCCCGGCAGCAGGAGCGACGGCGCGACCACCGATGTGCTTCGTGATGGCCACAGAAGACATACAACCGTGCATACAAGACCACCAAGGCACTGCACACATAGGTGCACGGTCAATCGATCGAGGTACCCGATATTGACAACGCCGCTTGAACACAAAAGGTCGTGGTCCACGTGCAAGGCTCGGCACGTGCGGTAAATGGACGCCGACACGGTCGGTGGCCAGATAGCATCAAGAAGCACGCCGATGCAAAAGACAAGTGTAGCCACGATCGGTGCTACCTGACGTGTGCGCCGGCCTGTCCAAAAGAGCACGAGTTCGTTCAAGACGTACACAAGCCAGAGCGACTCGCCGACCAGTACCATGGACTCTAGCAGCGATCGCGGCGCCGACGCAAAGGCACTGCCACCGCCAGGTACCGGTTCGAGACTGACGGGTGCGGTGGAAAGGCACGCTATCGCAGCCAGCGCGCGCACAACGAGTAGCGGGCGCCCAACCCACGTTGTACCAGCAACGCGGTGCCAGCGCAGCCAGTCGGACGGCGTGGCGTTGCCGGTGGTTTGAAAGCACATGGCGAATGCGATAATGACAGCAACGGCCACCAACGCGATGGTGACGTAGCCACAGACTCCGTGGATGTAAAAGGCAAAGCTCTGTCCGACGTCGAGCGGATTCGCCACTTGATCGATTGGAGGGTAGGCGTACGAGAGAAGGTGGAATGTTTGGACGTCGCCTTCGAAAGCCACCGCTTCCCGCTGCCCAAGCGCCCATTCAAAGAGACTAATCCAGCCAAAGATACGCCAGTGCTGGGCGTCGTGCGGCAGCAGTAGCTGACTGCGCACGTCGACGCTGCTGCTATTGGAGGATAGATTTCGAACAAACTGCAGGGTCGATAGGGCCAGAGCTTCAACGTCCGCAATCATTCCCGTCGTATTGAACGACGTCACTTGCGGTAGACGGTCGTAGATGGTGACTGCCGCCGCCAAGGTGCGCTGACAAGAGTCTGCTTCTGCGAGTACCAAGCCCGATGTACGACAGATGGCTGCCACGTCGATTCCATGATTCTCGATGGACAACGCAAAGAGGATCGACGTGCTGGTCCACGTACTAGTCCACGGACGCTGGGTTGCACACGTATCGTCAAAGCCAAACGACTCTTGTACAAAGCTGTAGGGTGCCCCAAACGCGCACATGGGGTTGCCACCGAGGAAGACGAGATCCGTCGACTGCCAGACGCGCGGCGTCGGGTGCAGGACCGTTGTCTCGATCGCATCCAAGGCCGTTGCAAAGTGTGAGGAGGCTTGTTTTGCGCTCTGGAGACGGTGCTGGAAGGCGGTGGCGTAGGCGAGGAGACTTGATGGGGGGCGTAGCATCCAAAGGTCGACGGACCCAAGGGACCCGAGGTGGTCGTGGAGCGCTTGGTTGATCGCATTGAGAGGATACGGCACATTGTACATTTCGATCGCTTGTGGTATTGTGTGGCCGAAAAAGGTCGGACTGTTGGTCACGAGGCTGTCGTTGACGCCGAGGTAGAAGTTGCCCATGTCGTTTTCAAAGGCGCCATACATGGAGAGCGTCGACCAGAGCGCGTACCGATTGACCGGCGAGATCGTCTTGATGTGCAACGTCGTGGTCACGCCCATGGCATTCACAACGCTTGTTGTTTCGGTCAGACCCACTTGACGGAGGTTGCTCCAGCAAAGCTTGAACGTGTTGCATTCCGCGTCGGTCCACACCTTTGCCTCGTCACGAACCGATGCCCACGGCTGGGCGACGAGTGAAGGCAGTCAAGAAGCTCCTGTCGGCGTTGCAGATATTGCGTTCGTGATCATAGTACTAAAAAACTGGTTGTAGAGTTCCAGCCACGCCGCCAAATCAATGTTGCGCAAAATGGCTTCCAAGTGCACAGCGGCGTTGGTGCGGTACCGAGCTTCACACCGCGCTTGGCGGCGAAACGTGTGGGCGAGCGCCCATCTCTTGTTCAGATCCACCCAGCAATACTGCGTCATCGTAAACGTCACTTCGGCCGGCGTGAGCTCGCGAATACTGACAATGGCCGATGCGAGATCGTAAGCCATATCAGTGAGCAGCACCTCCCGGGCATAGCTCGCCGATATGCTCAGCGCACTGGTGCGGGGGTAGCGCTGGGGCAGCACGATCGATGTCAAATCGAGGTTGCTGGCGTTGGAGGTTTGGGCCAACTCGAGGTTGAAGAGGTCGGTGACGGCGCTCGCCATGCCCGAGGCAAGGAACGACGGCCAAAAAAGGTTGTTTTCAAGGTACGCACCGTAGATGGTGAGCACGCCGATTGCGAGCCCGACGGCGCAGAGAAGGTACAGAAAACCGAGGACGTCGAGGAGCTTGTGCCACCGGTGCGTTGGCGACACAACGTCGGGGACCATCCATGACGCGGTTGGTGCTCGCTGCGCCGACATAGATGCGCGTTTGGAAGACCGTTGTCGTTTGAGCATAACGTCGCCAGCAAGCCCCACCGCGAAACGAACACCGCTTGTGAATTTTGAACGAAAAGAGATACAACTGAACTACCCGCCTGCGACAACGATCCAGATCACGGCCGCTAACGATCTCTGAAGGCATCAGGTGCTGACCTCTCCAAGATGCAGCGGGGTTAAAAAAACCTCGCGATCGCTGTCGAGAAGAAGAACGTCGATATTGTCCAATTTATTCTCGATGAGGGGTGCCCGCGTCGACGACTCTATGACGGTACCTACCGTCCACCGCGAAACACCACAAGCTCGTAAAAATGGCGCAACGTCACTCTACGTGGCCAAAACGAAGGGCCATGCCGATATCATAACGCTGATCACCCAAGCCAAGACGGGGCGGCGTCTGGCACCGTCCACACAACCTCAACCAGATTGGTGTCCAGATCAACTGCCACCACACCATGAGCGGGCCCGTGAACCAGAACCATCGTTCTACTTGATATAGTATACTTTTCGACTAACTGATGAAGTGCACGTCGTATTGTGTTGCTATGAAGCCCGGCCAGAGGCTGCGGCCACTCTGCGGCAGAAGAAACGGTTGCGTCGTTTTAGCCATACGTGGCAGAGTGCGGAACGCCGTGTAAACCTCTATCAAATGATACGTATCGTCAGGCGTACCATCTTTCACAGGTCCATGCCACTTTGCACTTTGACGACGACGACGATACGTATGCTACGGCCGACGGTGCTGCTCGCTGCGATGGCCGCCGCCTACGCGTCCGAGCCCGTCGCCGACCTCTTTCCGACGCCGACGCCCTTCGGCGTCTCGCACACGCTCTCGTATGTCAACCACGGCAAGGTGCCGTACGACCCGGAGAACAAGCAGCCCAACACTGACCTCGTCGTCTATCCTGAAGGCCAAAACCAGCCGCTGGACCCGGCGTTCGCCGGCGCGCAGCCGCCGCCGCCAATTGTTCCCTCGACGTTCGACATCTTTGTGGGCCTCTCGGCGTTTCGCGACGGCGGGCGCTGCGGCAAGACTGTCTTCACAGGCTTCTTGCGCGCCAAGCACCCGGACCGCCTTTACTTTGGCGTCGTCGATCAAGTGAGCCCTGAAGACGAGACGACGTGTCTGGAATCCTACTGCGCGCTAGCCAAGGCGCAATGGCCAGACGTCGACTGCAAGTACAAGAACCAGATCAAGATCGACACGCGCCGCGCGGACGAGTCGCGAGGACCGACGCTCGCACGACACTACCAGCAAAAGCTTGTGGGTGACCAAGAGTTTTGTCTACAGCTCGATGCCCACAGCATCTTTACCATCGATTGGGACCTCGGCCTCGTCGAAGACTGGAAGACGACCCAGAATGAGATGGCGATCCTCACGACGTACCTCCACGACCTCAACGATTTCATCAAGCCTGACGGCACCAACAACCGTACACCCATTTATCTCTTTCTGTGGTCTTATCATACATCGAATGGACCCTGTAGCACCGCAGCACTTGCCGCACATTTGCCAGACGATGCGCGGCGGAAATGGCCTCGTGCGCAACATTGGCGCGGACCTCATTCTGCAGCCCAAGTACCCGCAGATGACAGCGCTCTGGGGCGCGGGCCTCTCCTTCGGCAAGTGCCACGCAGAGAAGCGCGTCAAGATCGACTCGCACACGCTCTGGATGTTTGACGGCGAAGAATTCTTGCGCGCGTCGCACCTCTGGACGCACGGCTACGACCTCTACTCGCCGTCGCGGACCGGCAGTGTCGTGTACCACAACTACACAAGCGTCCCGAAGCGGTTTGTCGTTATCAAGTGTGGACGCATTGTCATATTACGTGGTAGGTTTGAATCCATTGCTATCGACGAAGCAACGCGCGCGACCGAGCGTCTTCGAGGCGAGAATCGCTTCAAGTTTCAAGTCGGCTGGCCGTTCAAGGGCGAGATCGATGCGGACGAGCTCGACATGTACAGCTTTGGCACGGCGCGATCACTGCAGAGCTACCTCGCCTTCTCTGGCATCACGTTCGAGCCCAACCAGACGGACAAACACTCGTGCAAGCAGCTCTACTGGGTCCCGTACCGAGACCCGAGCAGCGTCGAAGCCCTCGTGCCTGGCTACACGATGATGCCGAGAACGACCAAGGCGCCAAAAACCACAACGTCCGCGCCGACGACCAAGCCAGCGACCACCAAGGCGCCGATGGAAACGCCTTTGGACGGAACACCCAAGGTCGCGCTGTTGCGTCAAGAAGCCAAGCCGGCGCCCGCCGAGAAGACACGACCGCCGCTCACCGACAACTACTTTGCCGTCGGAGTCGTGCTGGTCGTCGCCGTCGCCGTCGTTGTGTACACCAACGACCCGCTCTGGTACCGCGCCCAGCGCCTCATTGGCGTCCCACATGCATCGCAGCATACGCGCTAACACCCAACATCCCATCTCAATACGCACCATAGACTTCTTCATGGTTAATTACCTGTGCCCGTTTTTAACTCCTTTGAAGTCCATCTACTCCAAGATGGACTTGTGTTAATGACAGTGGTCGATACTGACAGTACAATTGATCTCGAGATCCCAAACTGCATACATATATTGTACATGCAATGAGAACGACTCGTCCAAAACCATCTTCTCGCTGTGGTGGTTTCCCACGCAATACGAGGTTCCTGCGGAGGGGGCTGCTGGTAGGAATGCATTGTGGACTGCTTTTTGGACGAGCGGCCGGTCAATGCACATCACCAACACGTGCAAAAGCAAGAAAGAGGTACCAAGTAACCCTCTGAATCATGTGCAGAAACAGCTTTGTCCGAGTATTTGGTTCCGCTTTTACCACAACGATGTTTACTCAACGGCCGCAGGTATCGTGTCGCACACGATGCGCCCGTACCTTGGTGAGCTCGGCTTTATTTCGATCCCCAAGTTTCTCTCGATTCCGTTCACCCACGCGCTTTTCGGTGAAGACTGCTCGGTGGAGCATGACGCGGCCGGTGCCGACGCACTCGGCGCGATTGGTAGCGGCTTCTTCGTGGAGCTTTTCTGGTGACGTTATGTCGGCGTCCAAACGACGACCCGAGCCGCCGGTATGAGCTGTCTCTGTAGCACAGTCGTTGCGGTTTTCACGAGATTTTAATCTTTTTCAGAACCGCACTACCAAGAATCGCAATATTGAGACGCATCACGCCGTCAAGCAACAAGTCTGCGAAAAGCGGAAATGTAGTACAAGACTCAAAAGACTTTGAAAACGACTTGATTATTTTTTGTTCATCGCTGCGATCATTTGTGTCAACAACTCGGATTGCGCCTTGATCGCGTCCAGGACATGTTTGGTTGACGCCGACTGCGCCTGAATAGCATCCAGTACATGCTTTGTTGATTCCGATTGCGCCTTGATGGCGCTGAGAACGTCCTCGAGGGTGGCCGAGCCCAACGTCGGTGGAGGGGTGACCGAGGAAGTCGTCGGAGGAGAGGTGGCCGAGGAAGTCGTTGGTGGAGGGGTGGCCGAGGAAGTCGTTGGTAGAGGGGTGGCCGAGGAAGTCGTTGGTAGAGGGGTGGCCGAGGAAGTCGTTGGTAGAGGGGTGGCGAGCGGCTGGGCAATAGTTCGACTCATCGGCACCAACTCGGCGGACACGCTGCTGACGCCAGCTTCCACGGCGTCGACAGAGGACCGTGGCCTCTTGTTACTGCGCTCGCCGTGCTCGCTCGTCTTGCGTTTTCTTGTGATAACGTCGTCTTCGCTCTCAGAGGAGCTGTGACCTAGCACCAAGGGACTCGTCCTATATACAAGGTACAGCGTTTTACAAGGCAATATACCGTGTTCGTCGCTGCTGTTGTCGAGCTCGTCCGACGGTGCCAACGAGTCGCGTTGCACGTCGGTTTGTCAGACCAGAACGCCATCGCAATGTCCAAGTGCGCGGGAAGCGTGTCTGGGTCGGGCGGGCTCTCAGGCGATAGCAGGATCGAGGTCTGGTATGCGGTCCAGGCAGCCCGCAAGCGCGTGATCTGCTTCCACGATGAAGCATGCTCTACATTCGCATATCGTACCTTGTTGCTGACCTGCTTGACCGTATACATGCGATTCATAAATTGGCTCAGTTTGGCCGCCAGACGCAGATTCGCGAGCTTTTTTGTCATGTTGTTCTTGGAGTCGAACTGAGACGCAATGTCGGGGTCGTAGCGCAGCTCCAGGAGCTTACGAACGCTTACATCGCACCAGTAGACGGGCTCGGACTCGCTGTCTGTCGTTTTCCTTCTCTTGGCGGGCGTCACGTCGCTCGGCAGCGTCGCGCTCGTGGCCTTCGGCTTGCGCTGCACGCCAGGCTCCTCCGACCAGTACTCGGCCATAATGTCGAAGTGCACTGGGGGAATCACTGGCTCGTTGCCAGCTAACATCGACGTCTTGTAGTGGGCCCATTGACCTCGCATGCGCGTCATCTACGCCTATACTCAACGACATTCTTGTACGACACAAATCGATGTACCTTGTTTGAGACTTGCTTGACCGTAAACTTGCGGCCCATAACGCGGCTTAGCTCGGCCACGAGGCACTCGTTGGCGTAGTTCTTGATCATGTTGTTCTTGGAGTTGAACCGGAACGCTTGGGCAGGATCGCAGCGCAGCTCGAAGAGCTTGCGGACGGTGGCTTCGGACCACTGCATTGGCTCGTTCTTGGCGTCAGCCTTTTCGATCGCGAACTCTTGGCGCCGGGTATCCTTGGCCTTGGTTGGCGCCGTGCTGGCAGGCGGCGTCATGCTGGCAGGAGGCGTCGTATCGGCAAGCGGCGTCGAAGCATCCACCGTCTCGATGGCCTTGCGCGGTCCAGGTACACGTGGCGCGAGCGCCTTGAGCGTAGCAGTTGGCTTGCTTCGCGAACCGTGCCGTGTCATTGTTCAATCTGCAAAGGCAACGTGCGGCGAATCGCGTCTTGTTGCCTTTTCGGATTTGCACCAGTCCTCTATTCCTCCATTTTTGGCCAATCACAACGCGCAGAAATTCTGGTGAGTCGACAACCGTAGAAGTGAACGTTCGCAGACCCGCCTCGACGAGGTCGCCGTGCTGGAGGATGACCCGCCAGACGATTCCGCGCTAGCAAAAGCGTCTTATCTGTCCTAAACACACCTACTACATACCAGTATGACACGTCATTGTCGACGCTCCTCACTCGGATGTCAATGTTTTGATTCTGAGACTCACGCTCTACCACCGGAGCCAAAGGAGCTAGTGCAATGTTTGTCAAAATAACCTGACCGTACAAGAGCAGCGTATTTTTACAGTTTGTATCGAACGACCACGTTTCCAAACATTCAAACATATCGAGTCGAGACATCTCAAGGTGCTACGATCTATCTAAATCAGCAGTGCCTCAATGGCCGTGAGCAAAAAGAGACCGAACGGAACTTCCTCGCCAAACGCGTTTTCCGGTCGAAAGAACAGCAGCCGGGCGCCCCCCGGCTTGGCCGCTGCTTGTTTGACGCGCTCGATGGTCTTGTCAAAGGCCATGTCGTTCGTGCGCTGGCCGTCAATGGCAACGAGTCGGTCGCCGGCCAGTGCCTTTTCTAAGCCCGGCGCCGACGTCGGATCGGTCACGTCTTCAATCTCGGTCGCGCCTTTTCGGCCCACGAGTACAACACCGAGCTTCCCGCCATGGTACACGACCTCGTAGCAGTTGCTCGGCAGTTGGCGTGGTGGCGCCGGGGGCGCGGCGGCGGGCGTCACAAACAAAAGCTCCAGCGGCGCCGTTGTCGCATTGTCGTGGCTCTGGATGCGGTCAATCACGTGCTCCATGGACCAGCGCTGCGTGCTCTCGCCGTTGATGCTCACCAGCTGGTCGCCAATGAGCACGTCATCAAGTCCATCGTGAAGCGTCGTATCGAGGAGCTGGCTCACGGTCGGGTATGCCTTGATTTTAAACGCCAGCCCGAGGCGGCCGCCTGTAAAGTACACGACGTGACCAGGTCCGCGCCGAAGCCCTGGCAGCTTGCTGGTCAATGACGTCATCGAAGACGATGTTGTTACTGGTGACGATGCCTCGTCATCGGACAGCGGTGCCGAAGCCGCCGGCATGAGACTGCTCACAAAGCGTAGCGTGACGGGCCGCGCCACCTTGCTCAGCGTCGCCATGACGTGTTCAAACCGCATGCCTGACGTGTCGACGTCACCGATCGCAACGAGAATGTCACCGACGTCGGGCGGCGCTTCGTGGATCGACTTGGAGACGACCGTGAGGAGCGAGCACGGCTCCATGACAAACGAGAGGCCGAGCGGCGCATCCTCGGCCCAAAGCAGCTCGTGGCATTCGTTGCCGAGGGCGTCACATTGCGGAATATCGTGTCGCCGGCTCTGAAACGTCAGGCGCAGGAGTGTGCCCGAGGCCTTGGTGCGCAGCGCCTGCAACGTCGTCGCAAACGTGGGCGTGACCGGCGTATCGTTTAGGGCAATCAAAATGTCGCCGACGGCAATCGGAGTTTTAAAGTGCGCTGGCAGCGGCGTCGTGAGCTTCGAGACGACGGCGAAGCCCGCGCGGTTGGAGATGACAAAGACGCCGAGCGCGCCAGTGACCCACTCGACGTGCGTGAGTGCTTCCGACATTGCGTTGTGCGTTGTGCAAGCTTTGGCGCTGAAACGGATGGCGGGGACAATTTAATATGTGGGTTCGGTATACAAATGGAAAGATAATATTATACGAGACGGTTGCCATGGCTACGCCGACGTACCTATGTGCTGACAGACGGCCCTGCACGTCGAGTCGGAGGCGCTTCGAGTGCGTTTGCTATATTCTGTGCATAGCCATGGAATCGTCATTTCCATGTAGACTGCAAAAATATGGTTATAGAGCGTTAGTAAAATGTACACCCACATACATACTGATGCCAGAGGTCGCCTGACACGCTTCTTTCGATCTTGACGCCTCGCTTCTTTGGCTTGTGGCGGCCTATGCCGTCGTTAAGCCGAGAGCGTGGATGTCTCGGCTCGATTTCGTTGGGGTCGGTATTTCCCATAACGGCTGTGTGGCTGCGGCGACCGTGATGGCAGTCATCATCCGAGTGGCGACAATACATTGCAATACCAGCAGCTGTGAAGGTCGACGTGGTCGAGCGCGTTGCGCGGCTCACAGCGGTGCAGCATTAGTTATGCGGTTGTCCGTGCACGACCAATGATGACATGTTGACCTGAATGGCTTTGGCTGCATTTCTCGCCGTCGACGATGTGCGTCTATGGCTACAAAGCAACGTCTGTGACCAAGATGCTGCCAAGCGGGAGGTACCTTCGGGCACGTGCTGACGATCTGCAAATTCAAACGGCCACACATTCGTGCAATCTCATTTTGATTGGTCACATGATAGCCAATCATAGCGCTGGATTGGTGTATGGCCCGCAGAATGTATGTCTCGCATTGGCGAGTACATGTAGCAAGTGTGGGGATTGCGGGAATGCATACGAGTACGACTGGCATTCTACTACTATGGCCAAGGAATAGGTTCCCTTTGCTATTAATATCACCAAACCCATGATGTACAGTGCAATAAAAAGCTGCATTACTCTGCTTTTGTCGGGCGACACTCTGTTGTAAGCACTGGCTCCTCCATTTTTGCGGGCGCAGGCCCGAAAAGTTCCTCTATCCAATCTTTAGATCCCATATTGTTTTTTGTCGAAATCATATTATACTCGGTTTTTGTATCTGAATTTATATTATTGCATAAGCGTCTGGTGAAAAGATTTTTGCGGGCTGGAGCCCGCAAAAATGGCGTCCAATCAAAAGCTACAAAAATCGTAGAAAAGCATCCTTTTTTCACGAATCAGTGCTAAGAAGAAATGGAAGCTGCGATCCTCAAGGCATGGCAGCGAGCCGAGACAGCGCGGGCGAGATCGACCTCTCAGAGTTTACGATCAAAGACGCTCGGCACATGCGCATCACAACGTCATCTCGGAAGACGTACGAGAGCAACCTCAACCAGGTAAAGAAATGGGTGCGCGAGGAGTACGAGGAGCCCGGTCTCCTGGAGCCGTGCTCATTCGACGAAGCCAAGGACGGCTGGACGATTGAAGTCCGCGCATTCGAGTACGACGACTTTCTCCAGTTTCTCGAGTATATCGTGCGCTATAAGAATGTCACGACGTCGACGCTCAGTGGCTATCGCAGTGCGCTCGTGAGTCTCTACAAGGACCGGAACGTGCCGTAGCCTGCCGGCTACGGCGATGATATGAAGGAGGTGTATGCTGGTACAATATCGACCTTCAATACTGGACTTACTGTGATTACGTGATTTGTGTAGGCATTTGGCGCACGCTTGCCTCGCGAAGCCAGTCCTAGAGCAAGGTGCCGAATGCGAAGCGTCCGCTCACCTTCGACGAGTACTAGCGTATCGGCAAGGACAGCCTCACGCTCACGGATGGTGGCTTCACGCACCTCTTCCTAACGATAACACGGAACCTCGTGCGCCGATCCAAGTCAACGGAGACGGTGCGCGTGAACACCTCTCGTGCGAAGGCGACGCAATTGGCGTCACGTTTTTCAAGAGCAAGACACGCCAGGAAGGTAAAACGGATGGCATTCGATTGCCGGGGCAATGTATTGATATGTCATGCGTACAGGGAATCAAAGCCAATACCCGAAGCTCTGCTACGCTAATTCGTTTAAGCCAGCGCTTTGTTTGTCCTTGCGCTCGCGCATGTTATGTTCTTTGCATGGGCCCCACTGTTTTCAGCTTGCCACGTCATAGGATGTTTTTAGCCAATCAGATGCCGAGAAGTTTTATCGGGTCAGCCACCCGAAAAAATCCGATCACAATTCAATTGATTACAAGCGTGGGCTGCGCGCCACGCGTCTCCAATCAAATGGAGATGTTGTGTACGTCTCGTTAGTTTTTATCGGAGTCTCGGAGCGCCTCGAGCATCTCTTGACGTCTTTTGTGAACCGGCATTCTCAAGTTGGCGACTGTGAGCGTTTGTTCAAACAAAAGGCGCATCGCATCAAAATCGACGTCAGGCGATTTGTTGCCGTGGTTGCGTGCCCATCGCACTTGGCTGTACGCGAAAAGTGCTGTTTCCACGTAGAGCAGCATCGAGATGCCACTGTCGTTGGGGTTGCGCTGCAATGGCACCTTGAAATTGACCTTACTCGTGTTCAGCGGCTGCCGACTGCGCGGACGGCTCTCATGCTGCACATTTGACAGAAACGTGTGCACTTCGGCGTGAATCGCGTGCTCCTGGTGCTGACTGTCGAACGTGTCGAAAAATGCAATCCTTGCCGTCTCGGTCGCAGCTGCGTCGAGACGGAAGACCATGGTCACGCTCCAGTGGCCTCTACATTCCGCAAGACGTGTCATGAGATATGCATGCGAGCAGAAAGGCTAGTACCCTAGAAGGAGTGGCAGCACGACAATCTCAGTTGAGAGAAGGTCCAGATACGCTGCTGGTGATGGCACCAGCGCGCCAGATTCCATGAGCGATGACAACACAGATGCCGGAAGGATGCGGCAGTACGGCTTGGTCGCTGCACAGGCACCGTCCTGGAGCTTGCTACTGCAGCATGAGCCCTTCAACCAGACATTCGTATCGACCGTACGCGAGGAAACGGTCCACAAGGTCTGTCGTCAAGTCCATGCCCGCTTCAAGACACGCAACGCTGCGTGAAGGGGCCTTTGGAGAAGGTGCGGACACCGGAGTGAGCGCGACCGAGGCTGCCCCACCTTGGCCTGCAACGATGCCATGGCCATGTCGTCGGGGGCGCTTCGCCACAGCACTCGCTGCCGCAGGGCCGTCACTCGTTCGCTTACCGGCGACAGGAGGAGCAACGGCCCGTCCCGGCACGGCCAGAGCATCGCCCTCGCCACGGTTGTACTTGGCGACCATGCTCGCTGTCGAGTGCTGCACATCATGAAGGAGCTTGTCAAAGTTCACCCGGAGCTCCTCGTGGTCACGCGATAGAGCGGCAAGCTTGGTCTTGAGCTCGGCGTTCTCGTGCTCGAGGGCTGTCTTGGTTCGCAGCGCGTCGTCGCGCTCGGCCTCGACGTCGGCTCGCCCGAGGACGCGAAGTGCAGCGCGGATCTCTTGGAGCTCTGTGGCGGTCGCCCGCGCCTGCGCGTCGACGCGCGCTTCGAGGTCCGCGAACTTGTCGGCCTGGTCCCCGCCGATGCGTGTTCGAGCCATGGCCACCGCAATAATGGAAGGCAGGTTGCTTGTCGCTGATTGGTCCGATGAAATATGGCCGATCCAGCGTTTGCGTTGGGTTCCTACGATCCAGTGGATGGTCCCAAAGCACACACAGTATCCCTACAATCGGATTAGCATGTCGCTTGCTTTCCTTGCTCACTACCAGCATCTAATGTGTGCTGCGTGCTGCTGATATGGCTATCGCCTCGAGCTTTCCTAGTCCACAAAATTATTTCCTCGCCGGCAAAGCAGTGTTCCAGTTGGCCACTGACGACAAACAGTGTTTGAAACAGCTGGTTGAGTGTCGTTGAGTGTCGTAAATTCTGTAAAATAATCTGTTCTGGCACGTGGGTTCGACCAGCTGGTTTGACCGCCTTGGTGGTTTTTCGACGCGAAGCATCATGGTCGGGGCATGGCTGACGTCCGCTAGGCAATCGTGGCGACCCAACGCATGGAAGTACGTCGGCTCCTGCATGTGACCTACCCTCTTAGGCTCGCTGGCGTAGGCTCGCCATCGCGATTGCACTCTACCACGGCTGGAACCACGCGGTCTTGGTCCACCGCGCGTACACGCTGCTTCGCCGGCGCTTCCCGCAGCACTCGTACCTCCGCGCGCTCTGGTCGTCGTGCATCTACATCCTCACAGTGCAGCTCGGCGAGATGGGCAACGTTGCGTTTGGCGTGAGCCAGCCGCGGCTTGTGCGCCGCACGCTCGTCTCGTCGCTGCGGCTGCGCACCAACGACTTCAAGTACGGTCCGCACGAGCGCCACGCGCTCGACCTCTTTGGCACGACCAAGGACGTATCGGCAATCGCGCGGCCCGTCGTCGTCTTCATCCACGGCGGTGCGTGGGCCATGACCAACAAGTTCCACTACGCGGCTGTCGGGCAAGAGCTTGCAAAGCATGGCATCCTCACGGTCGTCGCCAACTACCGCGTCTTCCCGCATGGCGACGTCGAAGACATGCTCGAGGACCTCTCGTCGATCGTACGAGCGATCGTGTAGCGAGCGAGCGAGACGACGCATGCATGCAATGCTGTTGTAGGTGCAATGGACGGTCGACAATATTGCGTCGTACGGCGGCGACATTGGCAACATTACGCTTTCTGGTCACTCGTCTGGTACGTCCTGTGATTTTAGCCAAACGGACGAGAGATTGCATGTGTGCAATAGGGGCACACGTGTCGTCGCTGTTGCTTCTGCAGTCGGCGCGGCGCATCGCGGCCAATATTCCCCAGGTATTTTCATCATTTTCTCCGATTTCGACGGCATCAATTGCACGGCATTTCATGCGTAGGAATTCGAAGCCGCAAAGCACATCAAGACGTACGTGGGCTTGAGCGGCCCGTACGACATGGACGACCACTACGCCTTTGAAGCGGGCCGTTCGATCGGGCCATTCCGCGGTACATCCACTTCGCTAGCGGAGATCCACGCTTTATTCTCTGCACTGAAATAGCCCATGCGATCTCGCCACTGCATCCGTCAATGCACGGCCGAAAACACTTTGGCTCGTTTAGCACACCGCAGCTCGTGCAGACGGGACTGATGTTGCCGCCGCGGATTCTCTTGTACCATGGCATGGACGATGTGGTGCGCTCTGCGTGCGCGCCGCAACCAGTGTTGACAAACCAGCGTAGGTGGTGCCGCTGAGCGCAACGCTCAAGCTCGCCAAGTGCTTGGTACGAATGTCGAGCACGTGAGTGGCGACTCATCGATGGGTGTAGCGGGACGCTGGAACGAGCGTTGACGTTGTCGAGCTGCCGTGCGGCCACGTGGAGCCCCTTTTGGCGCTCATGGGCGAAGACGCGGCGCTGAAGGACGCTTTCTACGAGTCGTTTTTGCCTGCAGTGCGACGCCCACGCTGGCCGCTGCCGAGTAGATTGTAGACGGAGCCTCGTCGTCGATCTTGTTTCCGCAACCAAATGCTCTGGACCGTCGTGGTACTCGTTGCATCCTATGTCCAAACCAAGTCCGTGTCTTCAGTGGTGTTTTCTCTGTGGAACAAAGCAGACGAACGAGCACGCCCTTTTTGTGTCCCGCGTCGTGGCACGGGCTCGCTGCGCTCCTCAGTGCACTTGTACTCGCCTGTAGCCCGGGCGGGGACTAGGACGACGCACTCTGCGAGGTCCGTCGAGATGTTGCAATTAGGCGTCAGTTTCTGCAACTCTTGGTTTATGGAGGTCTTGCGAGACGAGGGTCGCGGGCGATGAGTCATGCGAGCTTGGTGCGGTGCGCAGGCAGTGGAGTTGACATGTCAAGATTGTACATCGTCATTTCGTTCATGGATAGACCTCCATAACCAAAACAGAGTGTTTCGCACGGTAGAGTAAATACTATAGTTGGATAGAGCTGGCGTACATCGTGTCTAGGCGGCTTTGGCCATAAAACGAGGGCGCAGCTTGGCCCAAAAACCAAGCTTCTTTGGCGCTGTTGTCGGCGCCGCTAGCCATGACGGCATCGGAGCTTGGAACCACGGATCCAGCAGCAGGTCGGCTGCCGTCGCGCGCTTGGTAGGGTCCACGGTGAGCATGGCCTCGAGGACGCGACGTGCATTCGCCGAGAGCCACTCCGTCTTGTGCGGTGGGTACGGCACCGTCGACGCATCGGTGAGACTGTGCAGCGTCTCGAACGACGTGCCGAACGGGAGGCGGTCAAACAGTAGCGTAAACATGACGATGCCCGTGGCCCAAATGTCAATAGGTGTCCCGTACGGCTGCGCGTGGGCGACTTCGGGCGCAAGGAACCCGATCGTGCCACACGCCCGCGACAAGGCACTGGTTGCGTACGTTGCGAGGCCGAAATCCGCGAGCTTGACGTTGTCGTGCTTGTCAAAGAGGATGTTTTCGAGCTTGATATCGCGGTGCACGAGGCTGCGCGCGTGGCAGTAGGCAAGAGCACTCAAGACGCCATAGACCACATGACGCACGTCGTCTTCTGAAAAGCGCCGCTGGTGCTGATAGCGGCTAAAGAGGTCCCCACCCGCGAGGAGCTCGAGCACGACGCAAGGGCCATCGGTGGACTCGATGCATTCGGTGCACTGGACAATGTTGGGGTGGTGTAGCGACTGCAGTAGCGTGGCCTCGGCGGTCGCCGCCGCGTTGGCTTTGGTGAGCACTTTGATCGCGACCTTGGCACCCGACCAGCGGTGCTCGGCTTCGTGGACGATCGCACAACCGCCGGTGCCGAGAATGCGGCCGAGACGGTACTTGGTGCTGAGCGACGGGCGTCGGCGAAGCAAAAGCGACGGCATCGAGAGGCGAGGACGCGCCATCGGAGCGTCAGGCATCGGACCAACGTGATGATGAATCAAGGAATGGGACGGTGGGCGACATGGCGAATGCGACGCGGGCCAATGAAACGCCCGCAAAACGATCTTTTCGCGGAATCGTGCGATATGATTGGCTGAAAAATCGAGGAAAGTATCGAACATGACGCCAAAGCGCATGCGGGTGTTGGACTCGCGTCGTCTTCGATGGAACATGCTTCGACACTTGATGGCATGGTCTTCGATGAGGCAATATACTCTGGATACGCTTTCTGAATAGGCTGCAGTGAACCAGCAGAGTTGAAACCAAACAGTGGATGCCCGACAGCAGCATTGACGAGGTGACGAGTTGCTTGCTCCTCAAATGCCTTGCAACAGCCTTGGCGGAGACTCGAGCGATGCATGCACACACGTGCCGCTCGTTGTGCAACAACATAAAAACAACGTCATGGTGCCCGATAATCTCGCAGGATGAAGACAAAATCGTCCATTTTGGTGGGTCCGATCTTCGGCTACCACTGGTACAGTGAACATAATTTGGCCAATCATTTTTCCATCACAACGTACGACAATCATCCTGCATTGAGCTTACAGATTGTACTGATGTGTTGGTGAACGCGAATAAACGTCATACCTATCTATCTAAATGTACAAACCATCGATGGTCTGTCGTCATCCAATGTATGTTTTGGTCATCGCCGAGCGCGCAAAAATCACACCAGTGCATCAACGCTCAACTAATACTGTCATGCAATAGTTCGTACATACCCTCCTATTCCTGTCCCGACGGCGCATCTGCCTTTTCGAGTTTTCGAATTGCGTCGTAGCACGTCGCGTAGCTCAGGTCGTGGAACGTGCGCAGCGCCGCGTCCGGGCTTGCGGAAAAGGCGCGAAACTTTGCGGCGGCGCGTCGACAGCCGATTTCAAACACGTTCTCGCGCGCCGACGCCTCGGACGTCGCCAGCTTGGCAAGGCTCGGAGCACCGCCGCTCGATGCAATGAAGGCGACGACCCGGCGCGCCTTGGAGAACCGGGCCACGTCGGCGGGGACTGGTAGGTTGCGCGTTGAGAGCTGCTGCAGCGGCACCATGCCGCTGTCTGGAATGCCGCTAAACCATGCACGCCACAGATGCAAGACAGTCATCTTGGGCAGAGTAAAGTCTTGCGGCACCGGGTGGATCCGCCCACCCCACTCAAACCGCGGCGGCGGGATCGGCGTGCGACGCGAAGACGTCGGCGGTGGTGTCGGCGTCGATAAGGACAAGGATGAGGACGCTGAAGATGGCCCAGATGCAGCGGCGGCCGAGGGCGAACCGAGTTCCGGGCGAAGTTTCTGCAGCGCCTCTTGCAGGCACGTCTCGACGGTGCTGCGCAAGTCGTGAAAGACGCCGTCCAGCTGGGCCGATCCGTGGGCCGCCAGTTTGGTCTGCACCGCGTCGGCGACGAGCGTTGGCAGCTTCCGAAAGATGTCGGTCAGAACCGTATCGAGCGTCGATTCGACCTTCTCGAGCCGCGTGAGAAGGGAGGCCGTCGACGGTCCACCGAGCGCCGTCGCGTCGACCTGCACAGGAGATCGAAGTGTTTCACCGTCTGACTTTGGTGCGACAGTCAAAACGCACCAGTATTGTATCCTTAGTTCGCTTGGCCTTCACCGACTTTCTTGCTGGCGCAGCTCCTTGGCGTGCCGGCGCCGCGACCCGGCTCGGCGCGTCCGGCCTGGCGCTGGCCATGGCAGGCGGGACGAGAGCTGCCGCGGTCAGCGAGGTTACCTCCATTGACTGCGCGATGGAAGGCGCGGCGTCGTTCGAGCCATTGGTCTCGAGGCGTCGACGCTTCGTCCCGCGGACCTCGACTGTCGAGCTTGCTTGCGACGTTGCCATTGCCTCACTATGCAATCCGGATATGATGTAGCAAACATCCGGATGCATGTCCAGGGCGAGGTGGCGGCGATTGCAGGTGCGGTCTGCAATCCCGACGTTGAAGTAGAGATACAGTGAGAGATTAGCCGCTGGCTGCGGAATTCGCAAGCCCGCATCAGGGGTCAATAAACTGTTTTTACCCTAGCACGCATGTCCAGCTGAGGCGGCGCATTCAACGTTTGTCCACTGCAGCCGAGTTGGTGGTTTGATGCATCAACCAAGAGCTTAGTTGATTGCATGGTGCTCGAGTGGTCTTTCTTGGCCGTTGGATTTACGACTTTTCACAAGATGGTAAACAGTGCCATGTTGCCCTCGCTGTCGTCACATCTAGCAAAGAAGGCCTATCATGTCTCATATACTATTGATTTACAACACAATGGTCGGACTCTGTCGCATCGACACACTGTGCGAACTCGCAAACGACGTCATCGGAGCTTGAAGGTACGCGACGGCGCTCGAGCCCGTCGGACGATCCAACGGGTTGCTTTCTAAACACGCAAGCGCGAGCTCGGTAATTCCCGGTGGACACAACACCGAGAGCGTCGGCCGCAGCGTGCCGTGGCTAATGCGCTGCAGCAGAATATCATTGTCCATCTGCGTAATGTGGTGCTTGTACGGGTCTTCGTGCGAGTCGAGGACCGAGAGGAGGACACCGAACGAGTACATGTCGCTGGCCGCCGACGGTTTCTCGCCTCGGAGCACTTCGGGTGCGACCCACGTCTTGAGCTCTGTCTTCAGCGTCTGCGAGAAGCGACTGCTGACATAGGTCGTCGTTTGACGCACGACGTCACTCCAACGGGACGACGACGACGACACGGACGATGACGCCGACATGCGCGAAGACAAAACATCATCGCGTTGAAACGGAATGCTGGCAATCTTGGCCGTGACGCGGTGGGCCGACATGGTGAGAAGCACGGCGTCCATCGTCAGCTGCTGGTGCAAGACATCTTGGCTGTGTAAATACGTCTACAAGACAAAAGTGACAACTCGGATGCGATATGGAAAGGACGTACGAGCCCCAAGAGCACATCCAGTGCGAGGTGGTGCTTCTTGTCAGGCCAGGCGACGGTGAGCGGATTGGTTGCCGCCAGGAGGTCCCGCAGCGACCCTTGCGACATGTACTCGAACGCTACTTCAGCATTAAACTGGTGGTGCCACACAACGCCGACGACCGTGACGACGTTGGCGTGCCGCAATCTATCCAAGACCACGATCAACCCTACCCCTGGAAAGAGCGATCTATTGGCAATGTACCGAGACAGCAGGTGAATGTGGTCTGTAAACTGCCGCACAAACTCGTGGTCCGCTTGCCGCAACGGCGTCAGTCGCTTGACCGCCACGTCGAGCGTGCCATTCCCTGCATAGTACGTGCCAACGTACACTTGAAAGCTATCACTGGGTGGCGCCAACAGGCGTACAAGCCGCAGTTGCCGCGCGTCCAGCTGCGGTACAACAGTGTCCCGCGTCGTAAGGGCATAACTGTCCGACATGTCGGTATCCAAGTGGCCGAGCGGGCTCGGCTCGACGTACAGCGGCCCGCAGCAGCGCTTGACAAGCATCGTGTACAGCACGACGATACCCACGACGACCGGGCATGTAATCGCAAGTGCGAGCGCCGCCATCGTTCCTTGCGTGTCGTTCGAGGTGGCTACGTCCCGCGACGCATGAGCTCAAACTAATGCGACGTCGAAGGAGCGTACCACTCGCAGTCAGAGGGACGCTGGTCGTTAATGGAAGCGCGTCGTAGGTGGGGCGTCGTTGTTGTTTGTGTTGTCGACGGCAGTCTCGTCGTTGCGACCGCTGTGATGTTCGGGTCGTGTGCCATTACCGGCGGCTGTGTGGCGTTCAACGCCATGGTCGCCGCGACGACACCGACAAGCACCCACGCTGTGAGACGCATGTAGTATCAAAGTACAGATAGGCTCCAACAGGGATATCTCGTCGGTTGCATCCGTTCAGTCTCATATCGACCTACTCGTGGCCGTCGGATGTGCTGCTACTACGATGCAGCTTCATGGCATGGGTGTAGCGCATGAGCATTAGGAAGCGCACGAATGCTTTCGATGCAGGTCGTCGTGGTCATCGCCCGATGCGACCGGTTGTGACCCTCGGCCGAATCCAGGTATCCCGGCATGTGAAACTGCCAGTAGTTTTGCGATCTTCTAGCGCTGAACTTACATCTTGTTCTCAGCTCAAGCGATGGAAGAATACACTTGCAGCAATACCGTAGTGTACCTTCTAGCCCCTCGACCTGGCAAGACCGGCAGTCGTGACAGCCTCGTCAGGCACGGACCCTCTCTACGTCTCTGCGTGTGGCAGGTGAATTATAAAACCTCTATCATTGAATATACATATCTATGCGTTGTTGGAGTCCTCGCCATCCGAGGAACAAGAGCAGATGACGGACGAAGTGCTCAAGGCGACGGCAACGGCCGCGCTCGGCGCCGCGCTGGAGGCGTACCCGGGCAAGAAGACGCTCATCGCGGACGCGTCGTTCCGTGCGCTTCTCGATGTCATGGCCTGCGGCGTCGGTGGCAAGGCCTTCTTCGAGCGCCAGCAGGTATCCCGCATCCTCCTGCTGGAGCGGCCGCTGCCGCGAGCGAGCCTCCTCGACGCATGCGTCTTTCTTCTCTTGCGGCCCCAAGCGACCAATGTGACCCTCTTGCGTGAGCTGCATAGCGCACACCCGTCGCTGACCATGACCGTCGCGTGGGTCCCTGCCTGCTCGACAGCCGTCGAGCTCGAGATGGAGCGGCAAGGCCTCAAGCACCTCGTGGCCGAGGTCGATCTGCCGCTGTACTTGCTGCCGTGCGAAGAGCACGTGTGGAGTCTCTGCCGCGAGAACGATTTTCAAACGCTTTTTGTGGAGAAAGACCAAAGCCTTGTGACCGAGGTCGTGAAGAGCCTCCTTGAGCTAAGCCTCACGCGCGCGACGAGTATGCAAGCGCTCGGCGCCGTCGCCGAGAGCGCCAAGATCCTCTACGAGAGCGTCCAGTCCAAGGCGCCGCCGCCAGCGTCGGCTGCGCCGTTTGACCAATGCATCCTCGTCGATCGCACCGAGGACCCAATCACGCTGCTTGTGACGCCGCTCCATTATGAAGGTAGTACATATATTGTTGGTATATTCCTTGTATTACTCAATCTGCGTACTATGTAGGACTAGTGGATGCTGTGCTCGGGATGAATCATGGCGTCGTCACCGTCAATGGCGCCAAGCACATGCTGTCCACGAACGACGAGTTCTACGCGTCGATCCGGGACCTCGACTTTGATCATCTGGTGACGTCGCGGCTGCCGGCAATTGCGGCGAGTCTTCGCGACGGCAAGCAGCTTACACCTGCGACCGAGCTTGCCAAGAAGCTCGGGTCCCTCGTACAAACCAAGCAAGCTGTGAGTTTGCACTTGGATCTTGTGGCGGCGATGACGCAGGTTAGCAGCGACGATCACAAGGCGCTCAAGCGTTGCGTCGAGATCGAGCAGAGCATCATGGGCCTCGGCAAACCAAAGGACATTGACGCGATGATCGAAGAAGGCTTGCTCCGCGACCCACCGCTCGAGCTCTCGAAGATGCTCAAGCTGCTTTGCCTCCATGCCCTCGTGCTGGGTGGCCCCGAAAGGAAGATCTTTGACACGCGCCAGCAGCAGCTCTGCCATACGTACGGCCACCGCGTTCTGCCGCTGCTTTCGAGTCTCAGCGCGTCGCTGCAGTGGCTAGTGCCCAGAGGTGGCCACCCGGACTGGAAGTGGTCGAAATTGCGCAAGTCCATGGACCTTCTCAAAGGCAGCGCCATTGAAGATGTCTTGCAACCGCGCGACATTTGGGGGATGTTTCCTACGATCGGGTACGCACCTCTGAGCGTCCGCCGCGTTCAAGTGGCCTGCGGGATGCGCCAGGTGAGCGCGCTGCCCTTACCAGCCTTGACACCCAAGCCCGGCCCACCCCAGAGAGTGCTTGTCTACTATCTGGGCGGTGTGGCGTATGCAGAGCTCGCAGCGTACCGGTTCTTGAACCGATCGCAGAGCCAGTTTGCGTTTGTGGTGGCGACCACGTCGATCTGCAACACGACGCGGCTTTTTCAGGGCCTCATGGCGTCCCAGTAGAGTAGTGCACTTCGTTTACAGGACATCATTTCAACCCGACAAGGCCAGTGTGATCAACATGGTCGACTTGATAGCAAAATGACAACGATATTACTGTAATATGTCGAGTTGACTTGTGACTAATGTATCAACTTGGGAATCAACTTGGAAAGAGCCATGTCAACGCATTGGCTCTTGGTATGCGATAATTTTCCTGCATTGAGCATACAGCCAAGCCAGTACGACGACTGGTATGTTGATGAATGGTGCATGTTGATGGGATCGCAGGTGTACCTATTGTATCTTCTGTAGTCTAGCGAGTTCGTCCAGCCCTGTGAGCCCCCCCCGTGTCTAGACAGGCTTTAGAGGTCAAGGCACTCTATCCTGGGAGTCCAAGCATCATCACGAGTGAAGTGTTGATCAATCTCCACCAACCGGTCTAAACGTAAAATCCTCGACAGGAATCAAGGCTGCTTTTACGGCTAGAGCGGAAAAGGATGTGCGTTTTCTTCCCCTGTAAAAGCTCTTCACACATCGTAGAGAAAGCATCGCTGAACATTTCGGCTTTGCTGTTGTCTTTGCCCCATGGCGCATCTCTGCACGTCCTTCGCTTGGCCGCAGGCGCTCGGACACGAGTCCGAGGCCATTCGCCCGGCTACGTCCTGCGGTGGTGGGTGAAACCCGCACAGGGGTACTAGTACATAATAGTTACCCCTGAACCCGCATGCGCACGCTTCAGGCAAAGGAACGGGTGAAGTTGCTCGCGCAAGTTTTCGCTCGCAACCAATATTAGTACGACTAGCTATTAGTGAGTTTGCGATTTTCAAAATTATACTAAAAATTATACTATCTCGATCGGTTCTCACAGGTCACTGTGAAAAAGCATAATCTATAATGGAATTCTATATTATAAACGGCCTCCGGAGGCCTTCTATAATAGCTCCAAAAAACCTGTCGAAGAATGATATTTGTGGGAATTGATATCGGATGATAGGGCCAATAAATAATCTCTGACAGTAAACAGGCGAGTGATGCCGATTAGATGAAATATGGGGCTTTTCAGCCAACCAGGTGCACTGTACCCTCCCTTTCATTTGCCCATTTGCGTCGTAGCGCCGACAGCGACGGACCAACCGAGCGCGGACCATACCATCGCCTCAGCAGTCGCTTGCTGGCACCACCGGCTCCATCGAATCGTAGAAGAGGTATGCTCATGAACAAATACAGCGCCTTGTTTCTGCGCAGCGGCCTCTGCGCTTGGAGGTGCGTGACCAGAGAGAGGAGAAGCGCGCGCGATCGAAGACGCGGCATGCGTAAAGACAACGAGGAGGCTCTTGGAAGTTGTTAAGTTGGAAACCTTCAAGTACATAGGTCGATAGCATCGCACGAAACATGGGCTTCCATGCGACTGTCCATGTCCGCGCTTCCACTGTCGAGTGCACCAGCGCCAATGAGTGGCTCCCGACACAAACCTCTCACCGAAGGCAAGAGCTGCCATACCGGTACATGTACTTCTCACATGCGTCAATATGCTAGCTCTTTCCATGTTCAGACTGATCCTTTTTCGATGATCTACCTCGACCTTCGAGCCTCTAGCTCAAGCCAAATCCATTTTATTGCACCATTTCGCTGCGAAACACTACTAAAATGTGCAATTATACACTGGGACGACCATGTCTTTCGACGTTATGACGGGGTTATGAATGCATTACGAATTAACAGTCTATGAGACCATCGATGCGTTTTGGGAGGTAAAATGGTCGTGTGCCGCGACGCTGGCGACTCGAGACGCGAGAAAACGGCCTAATGGTAGAATTTTACGGGGACTCTACACATGCTATCAAAAGTTGGAAAATAATGACGTTTGGGGGAGATCTTGACAAAATACTCCAAAACTCGATTTTTGGCATTTTGGCGAAGAGCTTGCCTGGCTATCAAAGGCCTGCAAGTAGTTTGTTTTGGAGCTCACCGACAATTGCTGTTTCATTCTAATCCATCTAGATATTCAACGCGAGCAATACATGCGTCTTTTCTTTTTAATATGGGGAATAAATATTGGTGGCCATGTCAGCACGATATCGAGGAATACACGCATGGATTGATCACGCAAAAATTTCTGGTGTCGCGAAATAGAAATTCGTCGCGTGCTGATGTGCTTTTGCTTGTCTGCATGGGGCAATACATATCGGAAAAATGCAAAAGAAATGCTCCCTGCCAGGATCGAACTGGCGGCCTTCAGATTATGAGACTGACGCTCTACCAACTGAGCCAAAGGAGCTTACAAACTACCCCTTTTTCACGCGCTTTAGATTTCTCATTTAGCGATTTTATTCGTTTTAATTTATATTTCTTGCACATACATGTACTTCTCACATGCGTCAATATGCTAGCTCTTTCCATGTTCAGACTGATCCTTTTTCGATGATCTACCTCGACTTTCGAGCCTCAAGCTCAAGCCAAATCAATTTTATTGACCCCGCACCATTTCGCTGCGAAACACTACTAAAATGTGCAATTATACACTGGGACGAGCATGTCTTTCGATGTTATGACGGAGTTATGAATGTCTTACGAATTAAATCACTTTTCGGAAATATGCGTTTTGGAGGTAAAATGGTCGTGTGCCGCGACGCTGGCGACTCGAGACGCGAGAAAACGGCCTAATGGTAGAATTTTACGGGGACTCTACACATGCTATCAAAAGTTGGAAAATAATGACGTTTGGGGGAGATCTTGACAAAATACTCCAAAACTCGATTTTTGGCATTTTGGCGAAGAGCTTGCCTGGCTATCAAAGGCCTGCAAGTATTTTTTTGTTTTGGAGCTCGCCGACAATTGCTGTTTCATTCTAATCCATCTAGATATTCAACGCGAGCAATACATGCGTCTTTTCTTTTTAATATGGGGAATAAATATTGGTGGCCATGTCAGCACGATATCGAGGAATACACGCATGGATTGATCACGCAAAAATTTCTGGTGTCGCGAAATAGAAATTCGTCGCGTGCTGATGTGTTTTTGCTTGTCTGCATGGGGCAATACATATCGGAAAAATGCAAAAGAAATGCTCCCTGCCAGGATCGAACTGGCGGCCTTCAGATTATGAGACTGACGCTCTACCAACTGAGCCAAAGGAGCTTACAAACTACCCCTTTTTCACGCGCTTTAGATTTCTCATTTAGCGATTTTATTCGTTTTAATTTATATTTCTTGCACATACATGTACTTCTCACATGCGTCAATATGCTAGCTCTTTCCATGTTCAGACTGATCCTTTTTCGATGATCTACCTCGACCTTCGAGCCTCTAGCTCAAGCCAAATCCATTTTATTGCACCATTTCGCTGCGAAACACTACTAAAATGTGCAATTATACACTGGGACGACCATGTCTTTCGACATTATGACGGGGTTATGAATGCCTTACAAATTAAATCACTTTTCGGAAATATGCGTTTTGGGAGGTAAAATGGTCGTGTGCCGCGACGCTGGCGACTCGAGACGCGAGAAAACGGCCCCAAAATGGTAAAATTTCACGGGGACTCTAGACATGCTATCAAAAGCTGGAAAATAATGACGTTTGGGGGAGATCTTGACAAAAGTACTCCAAAACTCGATTTTTTGGCATTTTGGCGAAGAGCTTGCGTGGCTATCAAAGGCCTGCAAGTATTGTTTTGGAGCTCACCGACAATTGCTGTTTGATTCTAATCCATCTAGCGTCGCGGCACACGACAATACAT
>NW_012156439.1:222406-223257 GCF_000151545.1 Saprolegnia parasitica CBS 223.65
TAATATGGGGAATACATATTGGTGGCCATGTGAGCACGATATCGAGGAATACACGCATGGATTGATCACGCAAAAAATTCTGGTGTCGCGAAGTGGAAATTCGTCGCGTCCTGATGTGTTTTTGCTTGTCTGCATGGGGCAATAAATATCGGAAAAATGCAAAAGAAATGCTCCCTGCCAGGATCGAACTGGCGGCCTTCAGATTATGAGACTGACGCTCTACCAACTGAGCCAAAGGAGCTTACAAACTACCCCCTTTTTCACGCGCTTTAGATTTCTCATTTAGCGATTTTATTCGTTTTCATCTATATTTCTTGCACATACATGTACTTCTCACATGCGTCAATATGCTAGCTCTTTCCATGTTCAGACTGATCCTTTTTCGATGATCTACCTCGACTTTCGAGCCTCAAGCTCAAGCCAAATCAATTTTATTGACCCCCGCACCATTTCGCTGCGAAACACTACTAAAATGTGCAATTATACACTGGGACGAGCATGTCTTTCGATGTTATGACGGAGTTATGAATGTCTTACGAATTAAATCACTTTTCGGAAATATGCGTTTTGGGAGGTAAAATGGTCGTGTGCCGCGACGCTGGCGACTCGAGACGCGAGAAAACGGCCAAATGGTAAAATTTCACGGGGACTCTAGACATGCTATCAAAAGTTGGAAAATAATGACGTTTGGGGGAGATTCTTGAAACAAAATACTACCAAACTCGTATTTTTTGGCATTTTGGCGAAGAGCTTGCGTGGCTATCAAAGGCCTGCAAGTATTGTTTTGGAGCTCACCGACAATTGCTGTTTGATTCTAATCCATCTAGCGTCGCGGCACACGACCATTATGC
>NW_012156439.1:223442-227152 GCF_000151545.1 Saprolegnia parasitica CBS 223.65
CTGCCAGGATCGAACTGGCGGCCTTCAGATTATGAGACTGACGCTCTACCAACTGAGCCAAAGGAGCTTACAAACTACCCCATTTTCACGCGCTTTAGATTTCTCATTTAGCGATTTTATTCGTTTTCATCTATATTTCTTGCACATACATGTACTTCTCACATGCGTCAATATGCTAGCTCTTTCCATGTTCAGACTGATCCTTTTTCGATGATCTACCTCGACTTTCGAGCCTCAAGCTCAAGCCAAATCAATTTTATTGACCCCGCACCATTTCGCTGCGAAACACTACTAAAATGTGCAATTATACACTGGACGAGCATGTCTTTCGATGTTATGACGGAGTTATGAATGTCTTACGAATTAAATCACTTTTCGGAAATATGCGTTTTGGGAGGTAAAATGGTCGTGTGCCGCGACGCTGGCGACTCGAGACGCGAGAAAACGGCCTAATGGTAAAATTTCACGGGGACTCTAGACATGCTATCAAAAGTTGGAAAATAATGACGTTTGGGGGAGATCTTGACAAAATACTCCAAAACTCGATTTTTTGGCATTTTGGCGAAGAGCTTGCGTGGCTATCAAAGGCCTGCAAGTATTTGTTTTGGAGCTCACCGACAATTGCTGTTTGATTCTAATCCATCTAGATATTCAACGCGAGCAATACATGCGTCTTTTCTTTTTAATATGGGGAATACATATTGGTGGCCATGTGAGCACGATATCGAGGAATACACGCATGGATTGATCACGCAAAAAATTCTGGTGTCGCGAAGTGGAAATTCGTCGCGTCCTGATGTGTTTTTGCTTGTCTGCATGGGGCAATAAATATCGGAAAAATGCAAAAGAAATGCTCCCTGCCAGGATCGAACTGGCGGCCTTCAGATTATGAGACTGACGCTCTACCAACTGAGCCAAAGGAGCTTACAAACTACCCCATTTTCACGCGCTTTAGATTTCTCATTTAGCGATTTTATTCGTTTTCATCTATATTTCTTGCACATACATGTACTTCTCACATGCGTCAATATGCTAGCTCTTTCCATGTTCAGACTGATCCTTTTTCGATGATCTACCTCGACTTTCGAGCCTCAAGCTCAAGCCAAATCAATTTTATTGACCCCGCACCATTTCGCTGCGAAACACTACTAAAATGTGCAATTATACACTGGGACGAGCATGTCTTTCGATGTTATGACGGAGTTATGAATGTCTTACGAATTAAATCACTTTTCGGAAATATGCGTTTTGGGAGGTAAAATGGTCGTGTGCCGCGACGCTGGCGACTCGAGACGCGAGAAAACGGCCAAATGGTAAAATTTCACGGGGACTCTAGACATGCTATCAAAAGTTGGAAAATAATGACGTTTGGGGGAGATCTTGACAAAATACTCCAAAACTCGATTTTTTGGCATTTTGGCGAAGAGCTTGCGTGGCTATCAAAGGCCTGCAAGTATTTGTTTTGGAGCTCACCGACAATTGCTGTTTGATTCTAATCCATCTAGATATTCAACGCGAGCAATACATGCGTCTTTTTTTTTAATATGGGGAATACATATTGGTGGCCATGTGAGCACGATATCGAGGAATACACGCATGGATTGATCACGCAAAATTCTGGTGTCGCGAAGTGGAAATTCGTCGCGTCCTGATGTGTTTTGCTTGTCTGCATGGGGCAATAAATATCGGAAAAATGCAAAAGAAATGCTCCCTGCCAGGATCGAACTGGCGGCCTTCAGATTATGAGACTGACGCTCTACCAACTGAGCCAAAGGAGCTTACAAACTACCCCATTTTCACGCGCTTTAGATTTCTCATTTAGCGATTTTATTCGTTTTCATCTATATTTCTTGCACATACATGTACTTCTCACATGCGTCAATATGCTAGCTCTTTCCATGTTCAGACTGATCCTTTTTCGATGATCTACCTCGACTTTCGAGCCTCAAGCTCAAGCCAAATCAATTTTATTGACCCCGCACCATTTCGCTGCGAAACACTACTAAAATGTGCAATTATACACTGGGACGAGCATGTCTTTCGATGTTATGACGGAGTTATGAATGTCTTACGAATTAAATCACTTTTCGGAAATATGCGTTTGGGAGGTAAAATGGTCGTGTGCCGCGACGCTGGCGACTCGAGACGCGAGAAACGGCCCAAATGGTAAAATTTCACGGGGACTCTAGACATGCTATCAAAAGTTGGAAAATAATGACGTTTGGGGGAGATCTTGACAAAAATACTCCAAAACTCGATTTTTTGGCATTTTGGCGAAGAGCTTGCGTGGCTATCAAAGGCCTGCAAGTATTTGTTTTGGAGCTCACCGACAATTGCTGTTTGATTCTAATCCATCTAGATATTCAACGCGAGCAATACATGCGTCTTTTCTTTTTTAATATGGGGAATACATATTGGTGGCCATGTGAGCACGATATCGAGGAATACACGCATGGATTGATCACGCAAAAAATTCTGGTGTCGCGAAGTGGAAATTCGTCGCGTCCTGATGTGTTTTTGCTTGTCTGCATGGGGCAATAAATATCGGAAAAATGCAAAAGAAATGCTCCCTGCCAGGATCGAACTGGCGGCCTTCAGATTATGAGACTGACGCTCTACCAACTGAGCCAAAGGAGCTTACAAACTACCCCATTTTCACGCGCTTTAGATTTCTCATTTAGCGATTTTATTCGTTTTCATCTATATTTCTTGCACATACATGTACTTCTCACATGCGTCAATATGCTAGCTCTTTCCATGTTCAGACTGATCCTTTTTCGATGATCTACCTCGACTTTCGAGCCTCAAGCTCAAGCCAAATCAATTTTATTGACCCCGCACCATTTCGCTGCGAAACACTACTAAAATGTGCAATTATACACTGGGACGAGCATGTCTTTCGATGTTATGACGGAGTTATGAATGTCTTACGAATTAAATCACTTTTCGGAAATATGCGTTTTGGGAGGTAAAATGGTCGTGTGCCGCGACGCTGGCGACTCGAGACGCGAGAAAACGGCCTAATGGTAAAATTTCACGGGGACTCTAGACATGCTATCAAAAGTTGGAAAATAATGACGTTTGGGGGAGATCTTGACAAAATACTCCAAAACTCGATTTTTTGGCATTTTGGCGAAGAGCTTGCGTGGCTATCAAAGGCCTGCAAGTATTTGTTTTGGAGCTCACCGACAATTGCTGTTTGATTCTAATCCATCTAGATATTCAACGCGAGCAATACATGCGTCTTTTCTTTTTTAATATGGGGAATACATATTGGTGGCCATGTGAGCACGATATCGAGGAATACACGCATGGATTGATCACGCAAAAAATTCTGGTGTCGCGAAGTGGAAATTCGTCGCGTCCTGATGTGTTTTTGCTTGTCTGCATGGGGCAATAAATATCGGAAAAATGCAAAAGAAATGCTCCCTGCCAGGATCGAACTGGCGGCCTTCAGATTATGAGACTGACGCTCTACCAACTGAGCCAAAGGAGCTTACAAACTACCCCATTTTCACGCGCTTTAGATTTCTCATTTAGCGATTTTATTCGTTTTCATCTATATTTCTTGCACATAACATGTACTTCTCACATGCGTCAATATGCTAGCTCTTCCATGTTCAGACTGAACCTTTTTCGATGAATCTACCTCGACTTTCGAGCCCTCAAGCTCAAGCCAAATCAATTTTATTGACCCCGCACCATTTCGC
>NW_012156439.1:227378-227900 GCF_000151545.1 Saprolegnia parasitica CBS 223.65
GACGTTTGGGGGAGATCTTGACAAAATACTCCAAAACTCGATTTTTTGGCATTTTGGCGAAGAGCTTGCGTGGCTATCAAAGGCCTGCAAGTATTTGTTTTGGAGCTCACCGACAATTGCTGTTTGATTCTAATCCATCTAGATATTCAACGCGAGCAATACATGCGTCTTTTCTTTTTTAATATGGGGAATACATATTGGTGGCCATGTGAGCACGATATCGAGGAATACACGCATGGATTGATCACGCAAAAAAATTCTGGTGTCGCGAAGTGGAAATTCGTCGCGTCCTGATGTGTTTTTGCTTGTCTGCATGGGGCAATAAATATCGGAAAAATGCAAAAGAAATGCTCCCTGCCAGGATCGAACTGGCGGCCTTCAGATTATGAGACTGACGCTCTACCAACTGAGCCAAAGGAGCTTACAAACTACCCCATTTTCACGCGCTTTAGATTTCTCATTTAGCGATTTTATTCGTTTTCATCTATATTTCTTGCACATACATGTACTTCTCACATGCGT
>NW_012156439.1:229039-238442 GCF_000151545.1 Saprolegnia parasitica CBS 223.65
CGAACTGGCGGCCTTCAGATTATGAGACGGGTATAGCTCCGGTAGTGCTGACGCCGCCGCAACATCCAATGCCTCGTCCGATTCGGCAGAGCGTGCTCTCAGTCAAAATTACTGCGATGCTTAGTTCAACAAGGGCGAGACGAGCAGCTCGTTCTTTTATCGCAAGCCTTCGACGAACCATTTTATGTACCCCTGAGACGAACAAGGCACCCATAGCGACGGCAACTCTGGCCCCCAAGCGCGTGGCTTCTATTCTCATGGAGTACTGGCAGCGCATCATGAAGGCACCACAACAAGCGCGAGCGCCCAACCGAGCCACGCGGCGTGCCGTGTTGCGATTCCTCGACCGCGCGCTGACGGCCGACCAACGCCGAGACCTGGACCGCTGGAGGCGCACGAGCTCTGTGCCGCGCTCGAGACGATGAATCCCGGCAAGTCGCCAGGACCGGTTGTCTTTAGCGCAGGATTTTTCCAGACAGCGCCCGAAACGGTCTACGAGAATCTGCTGCTCATCTTCGATTACCAACAACAGCACCAAGGGAAGCTGCTCCACCACCAGCGGCGCAGCACGATCGTTCTCCTCGACATAAAGGGCACTACTAAGGTAACTACTGTCCAATCGCACTCATGGCCGTCGAGGTTAAGATTTTGTTGCGGGCGCTCGCGTACCGGTTGTCGGCAGTTGCGCCGGACTTGATCCACGCCAGCCAGGCTGGATTCGTCCGCGGCCGGCGCCTCCACGACCAAGTGCACCTGCTCCACGCGCTACAGCATGGCGCGACGGAGGCAGGTAGCGACGCGTGCGCCACTTTTCTTGATTTTCAGAAGGCGTACGACATGGTCGACCAGCCGTTCCTCTTCAACGCGATGGCGACGAAGAACATCGGCTACGGCTTTATTGTGTGGTCCAACTGTTTTCAACCGACCAAATCGTCCACTTGCTCCTGCACGACGATCATGGACCGGCCATCCGGCCCACACGGGGCGTCAAGCGAGGGCGCCTGTTGTCGTGTCTGCTGTTTGTCCTTTCGATCGAGCTGCTCCGCCTGATGCGCCCGAGCACGGCATCCGTCAAGGCGACGGCACGTCGATGACGAGCATGTTTCCGCGGACTGCTGTCGCACTCACAGGCGGCCGCTCAAGCCCAGATGCTTATTGTCGATGAGTTCTGCAAGGCGTCAGGCGCGGCATTGAACGTTGCCAAGTGTGCCACCGTCCTCCTCGACGAGGCCGATGCAACTGAGCCTGCCACTGCGCTCGACAGGCAAGCTGTCAGACCTGCCATGGCCGACGCAGATGGCGCGGAGTCCGACCCGGGGGACCCCGACGACGAAATCGACGAGGTCGACTCAGCAGACGAAAAAGACGCCGGCGGCTCCTTGCGGCGTCCGTCATGACGTCGATCTTGTGGCATTTGACTGCCGTCGCCGTCGTCGCGCCGCAGCGTATGCTCACGCGGTACGTGCTGGGCAGGAAGCGCGACCCGACCGAGCCGTACCCGTCGATACTGCACACATCGTGGCACCACGACGTCGGACTCGGCGCCGGCCACGATTTGGACGCAGCGTCTGCTCTCTCTGCAACAGCACATGCAGGACGACGAGCGGCCTCTGTGCGTGCCGCTGGTCCTCCGTCAATTTGCCACGTGCTTTCTACACCGCGACTCGAGCCCGTTCGACTTTCTGTCCTACCAGCCATATATCGGCTGCAAGTGCATCCGAGCGTCGACGCTCCATCCCTTTTGGTTTGACGTGTGGCGCCATTGGTCCAAAACACCGACGGACAAGCGCATCTTGGAGACGCCGTCGTACGAGATGGTCGCCAACATGCCGGTGTGGCTCACGACGTACGTACCCATGGCCATTGGTGCGACATGCCACGCGTCGAAGATCGTTCCCGCGGGCGCAAATGGTACCTCGTCGGCGCCAGCCACCGGTTCCGAGCGCTGCGCGACTTCATAGCGCCAAGCAGCTTCTGGTACTTGTGGCCACAACTCGAGACGCTCATGCGGCGCAACAACCCGGGCACTCGCGTGCACATGGGTCGTGTCGGCGCCGCCGTTTACAAGCATCTCTGCGACGTGTACGACCAAGTGCGCCGGTAGAACAACGTGCGGACCAATGCCCTCCTGCCTCGGCTCGTGACCTCGTACCGTTGCCGTCGCCAATCCGATCGCGCACCTGTGGTAAACGCGATTCAGATTCTGAATCGTGTGAGCTCACATGTGTAAGTACAATAGTAATGTTAGCTCCGCTATGGACGGCGACCTGTCGTCGTCGCGTCGATGATAGTATGATCGGCATTACTGTACGTGCTCGTCATGAGCCCTTGGCACGGTACAATAATGTGCACGACAACAGTTGGAGTGAAGCCTGTCGACGAGGTCTTGTCTGCGATGGATCGTTCGGCTCGCTCCTCTCAAACGCTATTACCGGTATGCCGCAGTACTAGGCCGATGCGCGGCAAATGCAGGATATTTGACAGAGCAGAATAGTTGACACCTGACGCTGGGAGACGATACCACGGTGCAGGCCGAGTCATACACTGTACACGCTCCACGGCGGGCGCTGTGAGCTGCTTCCTTGTCTGCTACACTGACAGCGCATGCCACTGCGTCTCGCTACGACGCTTGCGACGGCAATGTCAACGCAGCGCTTGGGTGCGCTTCGCTTGAAGTTGCAACTTGAAGTTCACCTTGCACTTCCCCGCGTCAAAAGAACCGCGCTCGGACGTACCGCAGACTACACGGCTTCGTCCTCGCATCGCAGAGCTCGTTCCATGATGACCTTGGGGTTTCAAGCACAACGCCACGTGCGTCGCCACCATACAATTTCACCGTCGTCCGTACCACGCTTGCTCAGAACCGACGAAGAGAGGTGCGACAGCTCACGAGTCGTGTAAACGCCATCCACACGTCAGTGGCGGCGGACGTAGAAAGGACGGATCCACGCCGCGGTGTCTGTGCGCCATACCGACCATATTTCAACTGGATTTCCACCCACGTGGCAAGGTGCACCCAGTTAGCACTTGCACTTGCGTGTCCACGTCTTTCCCTTTGCATCCCATCCTATGGACGCGCAACGTACTTTCCGGACCATGCCAGACGACGACCTACAACTGGTCGCAGTGGCGTGGACGGGAAACGTATCCTCGAGTCGTCGCACGCCTCCATTTCCGCGCAGACTCTACGGCTGCTGCCACATGGTCTCACTGGATTTATGCCAGAAATCAAGTGGCCCAGGTGGCGGCCCATATTGCGCCAAGCATTTCGCGGCGACCGCCCATGCGATCGCGCTGGTATGGCGACGAGGCAGGCATCCACACCCACTGAAATCTTGAGCATGATATCCAGCAGTTGGGTGGCTCGCAAAATCAACGCGCCAGGTGGTCGGAACTTCAAGGTCGTATTTTATTTTATTCGACTCCCTCTAGTTCCTACAAAACCCGCATATAATTTGCATATTAATATACCAAAGTGGTAAATAATCCCTGCGCCAATCACAGATGGTCTCGTTGGTTTTCGACCAATGGCATCGCGCGTGGCCAAAGATTGCAAAGGCTTCGATCGCCAGCCAGTCTCGAATTTGCCTCGTCGCCAGCAGCTCCACCCTTCGATGCTGCAGCGCCTCCTTGTCGTTGGCCTCGTCGGCGCCGCCGCCGCCTTGGTCGAGGACCCGACCAGCATGTGCTCGCGCGTGCCCACGAACCGCATCGACTGCTACCCGCCGACGGCCGCCTTTCCCAACGCGACCGCCGAGTCGTGCCTGGCCCAAGGCTGCTGCTGGGACCCGAAGGACGACGTGCCCTGCGCGTTTGGCGGTCTCCCGACGCCGGCGCCCTCGGCCTGCAGCGCGGTCGTCAAGTCGTCGCGCATGGCGTGCCGCAACCCGCGCTACTTTCCGTCGGCCAACTCGTCGGACGTGTGTGCGGCCATGGGCTGCTGCTTTGACGCCTCGTCGTCCGAGTGCTTCCAGCCGGCGTTTGAAGGCTACCGCCTCAACGAGTCGTCGTGGCGCGAGACATCCAAGGGCTTTACGGCGACGCTCGTCTTGCCCAAGGGCGCGCGCGGTCCATTTGGCAACGACATCCGCACGCTCGCTCTCAATGTCAACACGGAGCACAAGAACTATGTGCGCGTGCGCATCACGGACCCGAACTTTGCGCGCTACGAAGTCCCGATCAAGCTCCACGGCCTCAAGCCGTCGGGCCACAAGTTCAACCGGACGTACGACGTGAGCGTCACGAACGCGCCGTTTGGTATCGCGGTGACGCGCCGCGCGACGGGCGAAGTCCTCTTCAACTCGACGCCCAGCGGCGCCTTCAACGGCCTTGTGTTCGAGAACCAGTTCATTGAGCTCTCGACGTCGACACCGTCGCGCGCCAACTTTTTCGGCATGGGCGAGCACGTCGGGTCGCTCCTAGCGCCAACCGACGGCGACCACTACACGATCTTTGCCCGCGACCAGGTCGCCAACATGTACCACGCGCACACGAAAGTGGGCAGCGACAACGTGTATGGCGTGCATCCCTTTTACATCCGCCGCGAAGCGTCGGGCAAGACGCACGGCGTCTTCCTCGTCAACTCGAACGCGATGGAGGTCGTGGCCCAGAACCAGTCGCTCACCTTTCGCACGGTCGGCGGTGTCTTGGATTTCTTTGTGTTTCTCGGACCCGCGCCGTCGCACGTCGTGCAGCAGTACACGAAGCTCGTCGGCCGCCCGGCGCTCCCGCCGTACTGGTCGCTCGGCTACCACCTCTGCCGCTGGCACAACCACGAAATGTCGGACGTGACCTCGGTCGTTGCCCGCATGCGCGCCGCCGGCGTGCCACAGGACGGCCAGTGGACCGACATTGATGTCATGGACAAGTGGCTTGATTTTACATGGGACCCGGTGCACTTTCCCCAAGCCAACTTTTCCGCGTTCATCGACGACCTCCACGCCCATGGCCAGCACTACGTGCCGATTGTGGACGCGGGCATTAGCAACCAGTACGACGACTACGTGTCCTACGACGAGGGCTTGGCCATGGACGTGTACATGAAGGACCCGGCCAACGTTGGCATTGAAGAGAACAAGGTGTGGCCCGGCATGGTGGCGTTTCCGGATTTCTTCCACCCGAACGCGTCGGCCTACTGGCACAAGCAGCTCGAACGCTACTACGCGACCGCGCAGTACGACGGCATTTGGCTCGACATGAACGAACCCAGCAGCTTTTGCGTCGAGGGCGGCCGCGAGTCGCGCACGTGCATGTTCAACGACAGCTTTGTGCCCGCGTCGTTTGTCAAGTCGGCCGACGTGCAAGCGCCTTTTGACCCGTACCGCCAGTCGTACGTCCCGGGCCAAAAAGTGCTCGGCAACCTCGCGACGCAGACGGCGGCGCTCGGCTCGCACCACTACAACTCGATTCACTACAACGTGCACTCGCTCTACGGGCACTCGGAGATCATGGCGACGCGCTCGGCCATCGACCAAATCCGCGGCAAGCGCTCGTTCATTCTCGCGCGCTCGACCTTTGCCGGCGACGGGCAGTACACGGCGCACTGGCTCGGCGACAATGGCGCCACGTGGCCCGACATGAAGTACTCGATTGCCGGCGTTCTTGCGATGAACATGTTTGGCATGCCGATGGTGGGCCCGGACGTCTGCGGCTTCTCCTTTGATACGACGAAGGAGCTCTGCGTGCGCTGGCACCAGACCGCGGTCCTCTTCCCGTTCATGCGCAACCACAACGAAGCCACGATCGACCAAGCACCGGTCGACTTTGACGACGAGGCGCTCCACATCATCCGCGCGACGCTCTTCAAGCGCTACGCACTCCTTCCGTACCTCTACACGCAGCTGTACCACGCGTCGGCGGACGGCGTGACGGCGGCGCGGTCGCTCTACTTTGAGTTCCCGGACGACCTCGCGACCTTGGCCATTGACACGCAGTACCTGCTTGGCTCGGCGCTCATGGTGGCCCCCGTCTCGAAGAGAAGGCGTCGACGGTGGCGGCCTACTTTCCTCAGGCGGCAACCTGGTTTGACCTCTGGAACGGTCTGCGCGTCAACACGACGACGTCGGCCAACTTGGTCTTGGAAGCGCCTCTGGACACGGTGCCCATGTTCATCAAGGGCGGCTCGATCGTGACGCTGCAGGAGCCCAGCACGACGACGGCCGCGAGTCGCAAGAACCCGTTTGCGCTCAAGATTGCGTTTGCCGACGCGGCCAACGACAGCCACGTGGAAGCGACGGGCGACCTCTACATGGACGCGGGCGACTCGCTCAACCCGCTGACGACCAAGGCGTTCTCGCTGATGACGTATGCGGCCAAGCACTTTCCCAACGGCATGCTCGAGGTGGTCGGTGCCGTGGCCGCGAGCGGCTTTACCGGCCCCGAGACGACGGTCCCGCTCGCGACGATTGAAGTCTACGGCGCGCGCGGCATTGCGGCCAGCGCCGAGCTCACTGTCGAGTACACCAAGGGCTCGACCAAGCGCGTGGCCAACGCCACGTACAACGCCACGAGCAACGTGGTGACGATCGGAGACCTCCACCTCGAGGTCGGCGCGGCCTTTACGCTGCAGATGTTCCCCAAGGCCGCGACGATTGTGTCGTCGACGTTGTCGCCGGTGGGCGTGCAGGTCAAGGCGGGCACGGACGAGGCGGCCAGCGGCGTCTCGTGGTGGATCATTGGCGGTGCGATTGCCGTCGGTGTCCTCCTTGTCGCTGCGCTTGCGCAGTGCTACCGCCGCCAGGGCTACAACGCTGTCGCCTAAGGTGCTTGGTGGTTTGAGCTAGGTTTCGGTGTGCTAATTGAACTACGTTTTCTATTCATTTCAAGTATATCAGTAGGGCAAGAAGGAGCTTGCCATGTAGTACAGTAGTATGTTATTGCAGTGCAGGAAGCCGCGATGTTGGTTGTTCTAGCTGACAGTTCTGCTCGCGCTCGAATTCTGCCCTCTGGCGCTGCCACGTCGAAAGAGATGATGCTCGCCGTTCTATCCGGATGATACTTGCTTTATGCGGATGGTTGGGGCGGGTTGAGTTGAGCTTGGCCGTGGTCTCGATGCATCTTGTGATCTTGTATAGCACCATGCGTGGCTCACGGACATCTAACACAGTCATTTGTGTGACCTGCTCATGAGCGCCCTGGTTTAACGCCTGTTTCCACCGCGACGAACCCTGCGTGGGAGGAAAAACGCATTTAACGTGCGGCCTCAAAGATTCGTCGCGCAATAATTTCGAAACTCGACGCCTCGCTTGTCATTTAATGAAGCGTCGATGGATCTCACTTGGTTTTTGTATGAATTTAAAAAAGGATGTGGCAGTACCATTCAAACTCAACAAGGGCGCACTGATTGGCCACGGCTTTTTCTTGGGTTCGGTTTGAGTTTTGAGAGTCAGTTTTCTTTTTCTCAAAACTTGTGGTGTTGAGTTGACTCGAGCCCGATGATGAGTACGACAAGCCTCCTGCAAGCCCCAACCCAAGCGCTCGTGGACCTCTCGCTGCCACTGGGCACGAACAAGAACTCGCTCGACATTGCGTCTGGCGGCGCCGTCCTCCGCAAGTCCTTCAACGCCTGGGACGACGTGCTTCTTTGCCGCGCGGTCAACGCCCGCAAGCCATGGACGGCCCCGAGCGGCGAGATCATGCTCTACTGGGCCGAGATCGCCGACACGCTCATGCGCACGCGCGGCTTTGGCGTCAAGAAGGACGGACCGGCCTGCAAGACGCGGTTCGAGAAGATTTTGCGCATGACGATCGGCGGCGAGAAAGAGATGCTGCGCAAGACAGGCACGGACGACGAGTACGACGAGCGCGAGCGCCTTTTGCGCAACATGTACGAGCAGATCGATCAGTACCGCGACGGCCGCGACGGCGACGTCTCGCACAAGGTGCTCGGGGACCTCCACGAGGACGCCGAGTCGATCGAGAACAAGCGCAAGCGCAAAGGAAAGGCGCTGGCTCGCATCATCTCAAAGCGCGAGCGGCTCATGGACTCGATCACGGGCACCGCGATTGCATCGACGCCGCCGACGCGCGACGAGTTCAAGTCCATCTTTGAGTACCTCCAGCGGCGCATGGAGATTGACGACGCGCGCGAAGAGCGCCGCATGCTCGCCGAGAAGGAGATGGAGGAGCGACGAACGGCTGCGGAAGAGCGCCGCATGGCGTCCGAGCTTGAGCGCGACCGCCAGCAGCAAGAGTTCATGGTCAAGGTGCTCAACATTATGCAGAGCAAGTGAGCAGGATGATGTTGCAGTGAGCCGTTCCGATAGCAGTAATAGATGGTCGTCGTCGTGTGTGAGTCGAAATGAAGCGCAAGTCGAGTGCACATACACGTATGGCTTCTACCTCGACCATTGACGGCCGCGGCTACGACAGCGCGATGGGCGAGAGTCCGTCGAAGACCCACCGAGCGCTGGTGCTGTGACGGCGTCGACACGCGACGACTTTTAGCCAATCCAAATCGTGAACGGCGTATTTACCACAAATATTCCATGCTTTTTGGCCAATCCAATGGCAAGTCTATTGGCACCAGTCTTTTCTGGTGCCAGTTTGCAATTGACGTTGGAGTCCACAGTAGTAGCTTAGATCGTAGAGATAGAAGAGATCGACTGCGCCACACAGAAGCGTGTTTCCCGCCTTATCCATGGGGAAATGGCTTTTTCGGCCGCTATAGACACACCCTTGCCTGCTTTCATCTGCGCTGGAATCTCACAGCGCTAGTGCAACAATTGCGAGGGGACATCCAATACGACGACACTGTCTCTAGTCTATCGAGTGCTACTATAATAACAGCCCATGCAGTTGTTGACACAGAACACGTCATGCTTCCAGCAGCGCTACACGTCAGGTGTGCTCGCAGTCGGACACCGCGGCGTCGCCGACCATGAACAGCAATGCGTGCACCACATCTTCGCGCCTTCCGTAACCATGAACATACCATTGCAGCGCAGAGTCCTCGGCTATCAGACCATCTCCTACAGCAGAGAAACCGGTAGTTAGCATCTTGGCAGACGGCAGACAAAGAACCCAGGTACATACAGAGTGCCACGCATCGCACGGAGGCAAAGGCACAGAGGTATAACTAGTCATTGCTTTAGCGCATAGATGCAACGCAACGAGCTCCGCTCTGTAAGCAGCGACACATGGTGCAGCGCAGCCGCCGATCACGGTAGCCATTGCTGTAGCAGTGCATTGGAACATTGAATGCTCCAACGGCCCGCTAGCACGCGTACGACGTTTCGACGTGTGCCACTACACGCACCCAGATGGTGCGTAAAACAGGAGCAATTACGAGAATGGGTGCTCTTTTTCGAAACGGCTTGGGTATCAGCACCAGTCCTTTTTCGTTTGGACGGACGGAGCAACCATGTCGACCGCGGGGATGCGCTTCTGCAAGGAATGGTACGAT
>NW_012156439.1:238542-256874 GCF_000151545.1 Saprolegnia parasitica CBS 223.65
TACCGATGCGAAGGAGGGCTTATAGGCGACGTATGTAGCAACAACATGTTGTACCCTAGCCAAGACCGCGAGCTCAAGCGGCTCACGTTCACGTGCCGCAACTGCGGCCACAACGAAGAGGTGCCCGAGTCGTGCATCTACGCCAACGAGCTCGTCAAGGACTCGCGCGTCCAGCTCGATGTGCTGCCGGAAGACATCATTGACGACCCGACCCTCCAGCGCGACTACGACGTCGCGTGCCCCGAGTGCGGCGGCCAAGGCGCGGCGTTCATCCGGTCCCATGACGGCGTGAAGCAGTCGACGCTAGCGCTCATTTGGATTTGCCTCAACCGTGACTGCCAGCTCGACGAGCATGGCAACCGACTGCCCACGCACCGATGGATGGATTAGTACTCCTCGTATCGTCTTGCAACACGAACATGTCCTTACCCCCTCCTGTCCTTGCACCTCGACCAGAGCCACACGATGACGAGTTCAATAAACGACAGCATGCACACTCTGCTTGCATTACATGGTTGGGAACAAGTGCAGTCCCATCATGCGTCTGTCGTGGTCAAGGGCAATGTGAGCCCCGTGGTCAAGAAACTGCTGGAAGGCGGCCCATTTGGCCGCTTCCGTGATCGCGTCAGCGTGAGCGTCAAAGCTCGAAAGTGCATCGCGCCACGTCTTGCGCGAACGCTCCTTGACGTACGGGCCGTTGTAGATCAGGGCACGGAGGCGTATCGTGTTGGGGCGGACGCGGTCCAGCGTATACCTACAAGGACGCATCACGTATATACGCCGGAATGCAAGAAAGGACCCGTACCACGACAGGCGTGGACACCACACGCTTGGATCGTCGTTCAATTGACAGACGTTGTCAATAACAAATACAAAGCGGTTGGGGGTCGCAAACTCGCGCATGACAAAGTAGCTGACTTCGCCGGGGACGTCGACACGCTGAAAGCGCATATTTGGGTCGATGCTGGCGACCAACTACGACGTCTTTTATATCAACTCTACTCGTATCAAGGACGAGCAACAACGTACCGCGGGGTCGAGAACCGTGACGGGAATATGGCTCCACGGCGCCGTCCAAGAGGCCCAGATATTTGGGCGGATACAAGCATACGTGTCATCCAGCGGCAGCGCAATATCAATCTGCATGCGGTCGCCAATGTCAAGCAAGTCGTTACCGTGATCAATCTCGACGTGGTCCATGACGCGCAAAGACGACGACGGAAAGAACGTGCGCGCAAGCATCCAATCCGTGTTGTGGAAGAAGCGCTGGGTGAACCAGTCCAAATTTGTGCATCGCGCAATCGGATCGATCGGGAGCCAGACTTGCTGCCATGTGAACGGCTCGCTCGCTTCCTACATACCAGTTTGTACCAAGCGAGAGTGCAAACTCGGATAGGGCATACGGGTATGTTGTTTCGGCGATATGCCGCGGCTACCCAGAAGGCTAAACCGTGCCCCAGCTTAACAAGTCGGTCGACTTGTTGTCGGAGCATCATGTTGATGCTCGTCGCGTCGTCGACAGCGTCGTTAAGAGCCGACGCCATTTGCTTCCATGGCAAGGTCGTGTCAGCGTGAGCCTTGTACTTGGCCAGAAAATGCTGTAGGACATAAAGCTGCTGCTCGAGATCCTTTTGCTCGTCAAGGTCGCGGGCGCGGCGTCGCTGCTGCTTGAGGCGACGCAGTGTTCGGAGGTGCCCGCCCTTGTCCGCCGTCGTCATTTGCCCACTGCTGATTGGTCACACGTGTCCACCTCGGGGCCATGAAATGCTTGAAGCGGTTGAAACGACAAACATTTTGTGGGCTCCTGATACGGTTTAGAGTATATTTTGGAGGACACAGCTGTGGCTGCGCATCTGCACGATCACCAAAGGAAATGAAAAGCTAAGTCGGATAAATAATAGCTATGACCCGTCCCCGGGTTGACAATCTTCGAGGCTATCGAGTGCCCGACTTCATTCTACAGCGTAAGGCCCTTCAGTCGCCCCGCCCAACGCTGCGGGGTCGGTCGGGAGGCCTACGACCTGCCACGTAAACGGTTCCAAACCAAATAAACATTAGCAAACGTGCACTCTAAAAATGCAACTCATACCGGGACACTAATAAAGCCGTGGTCGATCGTCCTGGAGGCCAACGAGTGCGCCAGCCGGGAGAGTTGCTCGACTTGTTGTCGGAGCTGGATGTTGACAGTTGTCGCGTCATCGACAGCGTCCTGGAGCGCAAACGCCACTTGCTTCCACGGCAAGGCCGTGTCCGCATGCGCCTTGTACTTGGCCAGAAAATTTTGAAGCACGTAGAGCTGCCTCTCGAGATCCTTTTGCTCGTCAAGATCGCGGGCACGGTGCCGCTGCTGCTTGAGCCGGCGACGTTCTCGAAGACGCTCTTCTTTGTCGGTGATCTCCATTTGCCAATTGCTTCTAGGTGCAAACTCGGAAAACGTCTTGCGTGTCCAACGCCGACGCTTCAACTTGGTGGATTTATTCAGCGACAAACCGTGTGATCCGTGAGTGATGTCTGCGATCAGTTGTGCGCCTGTCATACCTATTTCTTAAAGGATACCAGTGCACGCTGGAAGCTCCTGCATATCGGCATTTGGCGAGCGCCACCCATGTGCACGCGTCGTAGTTCCGTTGCCTTTTTTCTTTGAAGCTCTATCAATGGATTCATCGCAAAGATGCGAGGCGTCTCTCACCTACCGGTAGAAAAGCACTGTCGGCAGCAGCGACAGGTTCCTCGCATGCCACTCTGGCATGCACGCCGAGCCAATGTCGTCCAGAAAGTGCTGGTTTGCCTCGCACACGCGAGCTTACAACATCGATTTCATTTTTGTCCCTCGTATCGCCACGCAATGTGCGTGCTGTTCTTGTATGATGCGCCCATTCTTGCAGAACGCTCTGAAATGTGACGTTAGGGGCTGGAGGGCTGCTCCAGAGATGCATACATGCAATCGATGATACCCTTCGTACGGTCTCAACGGATGGCCACGCGATCATGCTGCTGGCAAAACCAATTGAGGGTGATAAGATGCTCTGAGAGGACGGCCACGTCAATGACTTGTTATCATCACTTTGAAGAAGCATCAATTCGAAGAGAGATCTGTATCATCGTTGTCAGCCGTAGTATGGTGTTGCAGCTGCGCTCGACAAAGGTGGTCCACGAAAAGACGCAGATTCTAGCATGGCATGCGCAGCCGCGTGCCTGGTGACGCACCATTTCCTTCAAGACGTTGATGACTTGTGCCCATGATGGCAGCGCGGTGTGCTTGCGCGGTGCGCCCTGGGCTTCGACGATCGAGATCTTGCTGCTCCAAAGCATGACACGGTACCTTAATACCTTAAGATGGATCTTGGTGCGCCTATGAGCTACCTCGTACTAAATTTCCGGTGCGTCAACGTTTGGTGTCGCTTGAGGATCGCGTCGGTGGCGAAGGTTGGTGGCCGATTTTTCAATGCAGCGCACTGATTGGCTAATGAATAACGATGCCGCTGATTTAGCCAATCAGTGCGTCACTTGCACAGTGCCGCAACAATCACCCACGAGAAAGCACGTCGTGCGACGATGATCCGGTCAACTCAGAGGCCGTGCATCAACTTTTCCGAAGCGCTCTTGTTATTCGATTGCTCAGTGTACTTGTACTTTTACATGATTGAATTGGTCGATCCTCCGGATATGTGGGAACCCTAGACGTGAGCATTGGTACAAAACCAGGGCGCGTGACAACTTGCTGATGAGTTGTCGATCCAACTTCAAGCTTCGCAGCGTGACGCACCTTGCAAAGAGTTATTGTCATTATGATAGGTGTCGTGCAGAGCGCTTGTAAGCTAATATGGTCACTTTTGCATTGGCGATGATGACCACCAGGGGGGCTATCGACGAACGCCGCCGAGCGCGAAGTCGACTCAAGCAGCAGCGGCGCCGCGCCCGCGATGTCGACGAGCAAAAGGACCTCGAGAAGCAACTCTATGTTCTTCAGCACTTTCTGGCCAAGTACACCAAGCCTCGTGAGACCACGGCGTTGCCGTGGAAGCAAGTGACATCTGCACTTCAAGACGCCGTCGAGGACGCGACAACGATCAACGCCAAGCTCCGACAACAAGTCGAGTACCTCACCAGTCTAGGACATTGCTTGGCTTCCTGGATGGCGGCAATCGACCGTCGGTGCAATGTGCCGGTATACAGTGGCCTCTCGGAGATTGCACTTTGAACTTACAGTTTTTGGGCTCTAGGAGGCATGCGAGCCGTTTACGTGGCAGCACGTCTGGCTCCCTACCGACCCGATGGCTAGACGCACGAGTTTGGACTGGTTCACCCAGCGCCTCTACCACAACACGGACCGAATGCTTGCGCGCACGTCGTTTCCGTCGACGCCTATGCGGATCATGGACCACGTCGAGATTGATCACGGCAATGACTTGCTGGACCGTATCGCGCGTCTACAAGTTGATGTTGCGCTCTCATTGGAAGACACGTATGCGGCTATGCGCACCTCGATCTGGTCGACGTTGCGTGGCGACAACGCCCCCGTGTCGACGACGTATCTCGACCACGAGGTGTGTTCTTTCCTATTGTGCGTGCGTGCTTACGCTAAGGGCGAGGCGCTCAATTAGATGGTCGAGGGCATCGATGTCAACATGTACTACCAACGCATGCGTACCCCCGCCAACAATTGCCAGTACAACGTGGGCCGCGAGTTCAAGTCTCACGATCGTATCGTCTTTTTGGTGGGTAACGTTCGCCCGGCTGCCGACCCGAGCGCGACGCATTTCGGCTGGCGCTCGCGTCTCGCCTGGTACGCATGCGAGTTTGTCGGATTGCTATTTCACACTGGATTTAGGTACATACTGGAGCGATTGGGACCACGAACGACGCGGGTGCGCGTGCTTCTCTACAACGCGCCGTGCATCAACGCCAACGGAGAGTACATGACGTGGCACGAGGAGCATTGTCAAATCGACAGCTCGTTTTGCCACGTCCCCGAGGCCGATCGGTGGACGACGCACCAGCGCTTCATGGACGACTACGCGGCGATGTTCCTCACGGAGCAGTGGCATGAGCTTGGTCTGCATTTGCTTCCGACAGTATCGAGCTAACTCTTTTCATATAATTGTGTGTGACGCTGAGTATACGAGCGTATACAACTTGCACCATAATATCGGGCTTTTAATTCTCGATGGTTCACGGCAAACGCTTGCCGTGGCCACCGTAAATGCCTTTTCGAGGTAACGATATAGAATGATACTGCATATGTACCGTATTGCTACGACCAAACGACTAGACAATCGGCGGCAAGTGCAAACCAAGACGTTGCGAATGCCGCTGCAGCATGGACGAGCTGCAGTCGTCCATGAAGCGCTCGTGCACAGCCCACTCGCCATCTTCCGACTTCAAGACCAGTGTGCTCTGGACGTGACCAAATTCTTCTTAACACGTGATGCGCCAACTGTCATCGTCGATACACGGCGCGTCACAGAAAAGCACACGAAGCCGCGTGGTCGTTGACCCGAGGCGGTCGAGCGTGTGCCTAGTAGGTGGAAGGGATCGCCACCACAGATTCCTGTTCAATGACGCACCAAAAAAGGCGAGGACGCCATGTCATGCTGCGCTCGTGGAGCCGTGAGAGAAGGTTCTCCGAAATGACCAACAACTCGGTTTGGCCCGTGGAATTCCCGTCCGATGTAATGGCCCACATTGTCGTCCACGCTAAACTGCTGAAGATCATGATGAAGACAGCATCTACAGTGCAATTTGAGGCGTCAGTACGTGCATATGGTGGTAAGTTTGCGACCTCCTGATCGAGAAACGCTAGCAGGAAAGGGGCGCCGTCACCGCGCATGATCGACCAGATCGCATCATGGAGGACCGAGTGCGTGACTTCGAGTGGCAGTGCAATGTCGACCTGCAGGCGCGCAGAAATGTCGACCGAATCGTTGCCACAGTCGATCTGAACGTGGTCCTGGAGCCGTAACGACGACGATAGAAAGAACGTGTGCGCAAGCATCCGGTCCGTGTTGTAAAAGAGGCGATGTGAGAACCAATCAATGCCCGTGCGGCGCGCGGTCGGGTCGGTCGGGAGCAGCACGTGCTGCATATGGCTCGCTCGCTTCCTATAACCCAAAAACTATATTAGTGGAGAATGCGCTCCGTGTTGTGGTACACAAGTGCTGCGAGTACCAGTCGAGGCCCAGTCTGTGGGCTGTCGGGTCGCTCGGCAGCATGACGTGGCGCCACAGAAACGGCTCATTTGGCTCCTATCAAAAAGTGCACACTCACACAGCCGAACACATGTCATACTGGTGGGTACTGGCTGCGTTCGACAGCCGTGGCCCACATCGTGAGCGTGTTACGAGTTGCTGGAGCTGGTTGCACTGCTGTCGCCGGTTGTCGTTGGTCGACAGCGCGTCGGCGCTGGCTGTAGCAAAGACTGACGCGGCTTCTTTCCACGGTACAATTACTGTATAGGGCCATGTCAGCGTGCGGCTTGTAGTGACGAATGCACTGCTGTAGGATGTAAATAGATCTAGTGCTCGAGGGCCTTGCGTTCGGTATTGTTGCGGTCGCGCTGCTGCTTGCGATCACGCTGGTACACGAGACGTTTGGTGACGTCCATGGCAAATTGGGTACTGCACATTCGCGATATTGAAATGAGTTGCTGCAAATTCTAAGCGCATTGTAGTGATTCAGGCTAGGAACGTCCTTTCTAGCATCACCAAGTTTAACCTGTATTGTGCTACATTTTTGTTTGCTGCCCACATATTGTTGGTACCAAGGGCACCTCTGGGTCGTTTCAACATTACTCGTGAATGTACACTATGTCATAAGAATAGGTGCCGATGACTGCGATCACAGTCAATCTGGCTCGTCGTCCACTGCTCGTTTTCGCTCAAGGCGCAACTCGCACGTGGTGGCCCGGCGGGATGCCCGGATGTGCGCAGCGTCTGCGCAAAAGTCTTCCACGAGCCGCGACGGATAACTGAGTTTCTTGAAGATCGCGCGGCGCTCAGCACTGCTGTACCGGTTGATGCGACGCGGGGTCGTCTCGATCGAAGCAATATCCACGCATTGCACTCGCTGGTGGACGTACGCCATGCCGAGCGGAGGTCCGTCCTCGCTCGGCACGGCGCTGCCGCCGTGCGCGCGGCGGAATTCGTACACCGTCGCGCTGCTAAAGTGCACCGTCTTGGCGCGCTTTGGGGTCGATGGCCCGTCGCTGCTACGTGGCCGCCTTTTGGTCGCAGTGCCTTCGCTTTGCTTGCGCTGGAGCATGCTGCGTCACGTGGCTAATGCAATTGTGGCGAATTGCAGCATTTCTGGCGCGGAAACGCATGTTTACAAAGACACGCAATCTTGTGCAACCTGCTCTTCGTCGCCTTCTCCGGCTCCTCGCCCAACACGACTGGCCGCGCCAGCACCTTGTTCCGCGGATTGCGCTCCTGCCTCCGCCTGCCTAGATCAAGTTCCACAACCGATAGCACACAACGAAAAAAGTCAGACAAAAAAATTGCATAGTTTTATTAATATCTACTGGTGTACCGGTATTGTACGACCCACTTCAAGAACAACAAAGACACACAATCAATATGTTTGATGAAAAAGGATGTCAGAAATATCATGCACGAGCAGATGCACGAGCGCCATCCACGATATGGTTGAATATGTGCGGTGTGCCGGAGGTTTGTTTTCCCACGTAATTTTTCACGCACGAAAACACCGTGTGTTGGGAGGTGGGAAACGTACACTGTATGTAACCTTGGACTGCTTAGACCGTTCGATTCGCAACGGCAATGCACATATTGTCATGTGCCACTGCACACATGGAACACAGGGTGTGGTGCGTAAAAACGGGAGCAATCATATATTACGAGGGGGGCACACTAGCTGCGGCACAAACTGCTACAGTGGCAAAACCCCCACACTTGATATGACGGGATAAAACCTACTGACAGCCAATGACGTGGCAGAGGCAGGAGAAAGCAACCGAAAACCAACGAAGAGTTGCGATCATGACACCTAGATGCACACAAACAGATGGTGTGGATGGGACGCATCTTTCTAACTTCCCGACCCTTGCAACCCCTCAACCGACCAGGGGATCGCAGAAAATGACCGAATACACTCTTTCCCCAAATCCTTCAACCTGGGGCTTCCATGCCCTGTCCATGTTAGCGCCCTCAAACCCTCGAAGTCCCCCCGGCGGACCATCTGTTCTGTGTGCATTTACGGTACCGGTATGTACTAGTACGCAATTCGGGATGCAACCAAGCTTTAGTCGGGTGGCGAACAACTTGTTTTCCCACGTGCCAACTCGCGACCTACGGATGTTTCTATGCACGTTCCATTGTCCGCGCAGCATTGGTTCATTGGTTTCATTATGCTGGGTGCATAGAATGATGGTAGCTGGACGCGAGTGTAGGCGATCCCAATCGAGCTGATCAAAGGCCGTCCGTCACACAGTCTTGAATTGGCTTCATCGCAGCGTCTTTGCAAACAATGCTATCGAGCCCCACGAACAACGATACGTGCGCGTATGCACCAAGCTCGACGCCAAAAGCCGGCGCGCCTCCCGTCGCGAAGACGCCGGCCATGGTGCCTCTCTCCAAGCTCTTCTCGTTCGCCGACACCACGGACAAGGTCCTCATCGCGCTCGGTACCTTGAGTGCGATGACCACGGGCGTTATTCAGTGCATCCAGGATGTCTTCTTTGGTGAGGCCCTCAACGCCGTGGGCCCCAACCGCCTGAGCGACGATACCGAAAACTTCCGTGCGGGCATCCGCCGCATCGTGATCCAGTTTGCTGTCGTCGCTGCGATTGCGCTTCTGTCCGGTCTCGCGCAGATTGCGTGTTTTTCGATTGCGGCGGCGCGCCAGACGAAGCGCCTTCGCCACGCCTACGCGTCGGCCATCCTTCGCCAAGAAGTCGGCTGGTTCGACGTCAACGACCCAATGCAACTCGCGACGCGGGTCGCCGATACGACGCTCATCATCCAAGAAGGTCTTGGGCGCAAGGTCGCGGACGCCATCAACTTTTCAACCATGGGTCTTACGGGCGTCATCGTCGCCTTGGTCTACGGCTGGGAGCTCGCGCTCGTCTTGCTGGCTGTCTCGCCGCTCGTCGCTGGCAGTGGCTACTGGATGATCAAGGCGATCACGGCTGCCACGCAAGCCGGCGTCGACGCGTACGCCGAGGCAGGCGGCATCGCGCAGGAAGCTTTGAGCAACATCCGCACCGTGCACGTCTTCAACGCCATGACGTCGTTTGCCCTCAAGTATAAGGCGGCGCTCGCAAAGACGGAAGCTGCCGGTCTCAAGAAAGGCGTCGCCGTCGGCGTTGGCACAGGCGGCATGTTCTTCGTTATATTTTGCACGTACGCGATCGGTATGTACTACGGCGCGGTCAAGGTCGCCGACGACCAGATCACCGGGTCGTGCGTCGGCAGCGGTTGCTACGACAGCGGTCGCGTCCTCATCATCTTCTTCTGCATCATTATGAGCTCGATGGCGCTCGGCCAAGCCAGTCCCGCTATCCAAGCCATCTTTGCGGCCCGTGCAGCCGCCCACGGCGTCTATGAACTCATCGAGCGCGAGTCCAAGATCGATGCAACCGCAGCGTCGGGCAAGATGCTGCCGTCTGTCCGCGGTGACATCACATTGAACAACATCTCGTTTGCGTACCCGTCGCGGCCGGACGTCCGCGTCTGCGCCGGCTACTCGCTCGCGATCCCGGCAGGCCAAAAGATTGCGCTCGTCGGCGCGAGTGGCAGTGGCAAGAGCACAATCGTCTCGCTCCTCGAGCGCTTCTACGACCCGCTCTCCGGCACGGTCTTGCTCGACGACCACGACGTCAAGGATCTCAACCTCAAGTGGCTTCGGTCGCAGATCGGTCTTGTCGGCCAAGAGCCGTGTCTCTTTCAGGACACGATTGCCAACAACATTCGCCACGGCAAGCCAGACGCGACGCTCGACGAGGTGATTGCAGCCGCCAAGCAAGCCAACGCGTACGACTTTATCATGGGGTTTCCGGACGGCTTGGACACTGAAGTTGGTGATCGCGGCGCGCAGCTCTCGGGCGGCCAGGTATGCTGTCCTTTCCCACTTTGCACTTTCCAAAGTTTGAAACCGTCCATGTGTAGAAGCAACGCATTGCGATTGCGCGCGCGATCATCAAGAACCCGAGCATTCTGATCCTGGACGAAGCGACGTCCGCGCTCGATACGGAGAGCGAGCACATTGTGCAGGAGTCCTTGGACCGTCTCGTGGCATCGGGCAACCGGACGACAATCATCATTGCGCACCGCCTCTCGACGATCCGGAACGCCGACCGCATCGTCGTGCTTCAAGCAGGTCGAATCGCGGAAGATGGTGCACACGACGAGCTACTGGAACGTCCCGACGGCCTCTACAAGGCGCTTGTTGACGCGCAGATGAAAACTTCCGAGACCACCGACGATGCGTTCCCCGCCGCGTTGGGCCACAACCGGCTGCAGCACAAGCCGGCATTGACTACCGAAGCCGACGTAACGGCATCGTCGATCGAGTCGGCGTCGGGCACGGATGCGTCACTTCCGTCGGGCCCCGTGTCGATCATGCGCGTCTGGCGCTTGAGTCAGCCCGAGTTTTTGAATCTTGCTTTGGGCAGCCTTGGTGCGCTCGTCAACGGCGCCGTGTTTCCGATCTGGGGTGTGCTCTTGACCAAATCGACCGTCCTTTTCTTTCGCGTCGATCTCGGTGCCGATGCCATGCTGCACGAAGCGTCGATTTGGTCGGGCGCGTATGCGGCGCTGGGTGCCGTCTTCTTTGCGGCCGTTGTCGTCCAGAACCATCAGTTTGCGATTGCTTGCGAGCGTCTCACGTCGCGCATCCGGGCCATGTGCTTTGATGCGATGCTGCGCCAGGACATTGGCTGGTTTGACGACGAGAAGCACTCGTCTGGCGCTCTCACAACGCGCCTCGCGACCGACTCGGCGGCCATTCGCTCCATGACGGCCGAGACGCTCAACGCGATCCTTGTGACGCTCGCGTCGGTCGCCGTCACGATAGTGATTGCGTTTACGCAGAGCTGGCAAATGACGCTCGTGATCCTCGCGACCTTTCCCGTTTTTATGGCCAACGGCTACATCCAGTCGACCACGATGAGCGGCGGCACCGGGAAGGACGTCAACGATGGCGACACCAAGGCTGGCGCACTCCTCTCGGAATCCATCAACTCGATCCGGACTGTCGCCTCGTTTGGCCTCGAAACGGCAACCAACGCCAAGTACCTCGCCTACCTCCAGCAGTCGTCGTTGACCGACCGCAAAGTGGGTCTCCACGCGGGTGTCGCGTACGGCATTTCGCAAGCACTCATGCTGCTCGTGCTCGCCTTCCTCTTCTGGTTTGGTGGCTGGCTCATGCTGCGTGGCGACTTGACGTTCGAGCGAATGTTTATGGTACTTAACCCGATGTTTCAATGCTCCACCGCCGTCGGCATGGCGATCCAATCGCTCGGCGACGTTGGCAAGGCCAAGAAGGCCGTTCAGAGCATCTTTGGTATCATTGACCGGGTGCCAACCATCAACTGCGCGGCAAACGATGGCCTCGTGCTCGGTGACGTCAAGGGCGAGCTTGAGTTGCACCACGTGGCATTTGCGTACCCGTCGCGCCCCGACGCGATCATTTACAAGGACTACAGCCTCACGGTGCGCGCCGGCCAGACGCTCGCGCTTGTCGGTGGCTCTGGAAGTGGCAAGAGCACGGCGATTAGCCTCCTCGAGCGCTTTTACGACCCCGTATCCGGCGCTGTCTTTCTCGATGGCCACGACCTCCGGTCGATCAACGTACAGTCGCTCCGTAGCCACATCTCGATCGTGTCGCAGGAGCCAGTGCTGTTCGCGGGCACGATCGCTGACAACATCGCCACGGGCAAGCCGGGTGCGACGAAAGCCGAGATTGAAGATGCCGCCAAGAAGGCCAACGCCCACGACTTTATCCTGCGGTTCCCGAACGGGTACGACACGGCGGTCGGTGATCGCGGCGCGCAAGTGTCGGGCGGCCAGAAGCAGCGCATCGCGATTGCGCGTGCCATCATCCGGGACCCGGCCGTGCTCTTGCTGGACGAAGCCACGTCGGCGCTCGACACGGAGAGCGAGCGCATCGTGCAAGCGTCGTTGGACGCTCTCTTGCAGCAGAAGCGCCGTACGACCGTGATCGTTGCCCATCGTTTGTCGACAATCCGCAACGCCGACATGATTGCAGTCGTCCACGACGGCGCCGTGTGCGAGCTTGGCACACACGACGAGCTCGTAGGCCTCCGTGACGGCATGTATGCCGCGCTGGTCGCGCGTCAGATGACGCACTAGACGAGGTGTGTGCACTCGTTCGGGGTGCATGCATTGCGTTGGCTGACGGATCCGATCAAGGGCGTTCAGTTTTGCACACCGCGCGGTTGTACGTTGAGGTGTCACATCACCACCTTCGTTGCGAGTACAGGTGAAAGGAGTCTTCTCGTGGCACATTCAATATAGTCCCTCGTTCTTTTACTAATGCAAGCCGCCTCGGCGTTTTCGACACCCCGATACGCAGCGCAGCATGGTCCAGCGCAGTGCCAACGTTCTTTTCTTGGTTGTGCGCCGTGATCGGAACAGAAATGCGCGTACTACCAGCGTTGTCTCGCTACATGTCAACGCGCCAACTTCGTGCCAAGTTTGACATACGAAATCAGCAGCCCCGTTCGTAAAAGGCCATAGTACCTCCACCCAACCAACGTACAACTCGATTGTTGCATGTATGATGCAGCTGAGATATGATCTCTGCAGCGCGGCCTCGAGACGTATCGAGGGCCGTGCGATGACGAGCAACACGTCGACGACGCACAACAATTTACAAATGAGATAGAGCAGCAGCGCGGGCACAAGCCAAGGGTGCCCTTTACTCAACCAACGTACTAGTACTGTACTCGTTTGTTATAATGCGGCTCCGAAAGAATCTCTGTTGTGTCCGATCATGGGATACGCCGAACGCCATCGTCAATGCAGGGTGCATTGTGAGAGAGCAGCGTTGTCGTCGGCCTGAGGCGGTAGCGTGTACTGACCGCTAAAGTACCCCACAGGGATCACCACCATAGTTTCTTGTTGAATGACGCACCGAAAGGGGACGGGGACGCGACGGCATACTTCGGTCATGGAGCCGCGACGCCATGTCTCCGGAGAGAAACATTGACGGAGGTCACCAACTTCTGTACAAGTTCCATCATTGATTGGGCCGAGGCTCTATCTACCAGCATTTACGACCGCGATGGAAACTATTCATCCGCTTTTACGCGCGACGGAAGAAGATTTCCTCGGAAATCGAACCTGACTTTGCACCGCTACAGTAGATTAGGACCCTTGCTTGACACGAAGCAATCCGACCTGCCGAGGTACACAACATCCAGTCGCTGCAATGCCTCTTGTCGACTGGTTGTACATTGGCGTATTTTCAAAAGGGAGTGGTTATGGACAAAGGTGCTGCGACACAACGGTCACGGACGAAGCGGAAGCGTGTCCAAGCCAAGGTGTTGTAAATGCCATTGTAATTGGCCGCGCGACGACTCGGCCATCTTGCGATGGAACGCTGCCCAGTCGCCCGAGTCGCCAATCGCTTTGAATGACGCATCCGGTACAAACGTTGTCAGCTCGTCACGCCACGTCAAGCGGCGTCCGTTCCATTCAAGCGGTCCGTTGTAAAAGAGAAGACGAAAACGCGTCGTCTGTGGCCCCACGCGGTCCAGTGTGCACCTAACCGAGGTGATCGATCAAGCTACCGTGCAACGCACTTGTACCAAAACATTCTTGGACGCCACACATGACTGGTATCCGCACCGTTGGTCTCGTCGCGGCGCAGGTTGCCAAAGGTGTAGACGTTGCGGTCCGCCGTGGTGTAGTGGCGACTGACACAATAATCAACTCGAGGGCCCGCAGCGACGCGGTAAAGGCTCAGTTTCAAGTCGACTTGACTGGTCAGCTACGCCACATGCATCAATGTACTACATGAACAACCTGCCGCAAACAATCGCGCACATCTTTTCGTTCAAGTATGTTGTGTGGACTCCGACGTCGTGCGCCCGGATAAAGTCGACCAACGACGCGTGCAAACGCACACGCGCATCTTCGAACGGTAGCGCAACGTCGTATTGCATGCGGAGCAAGAAGTCGGCCAAGTCGTCTCCGCAGCTGACCTCGAGGTTGTCGGCGAAGTTCGAGCGCGTCGGAAACTGAGCGTACTGGAGAATGCGCTCCGTGTTGTGGTACAAGTGCTGCGAGTACCAGTCGAGGCCCAGTTTGCGGGCCGTTGGGTCGCTCGCCAGCATGACGTGGCGCCACAAAAACGGCTCAGTTGGCTCCTATTGCAACGTGCCAACTCGCAATGCCAAACAAATCTCAAGACCTACCGGCGGGTACTGGCTGCGTTCGACAGCCTTGGCCCACGTCGCGAGAATGTTACCGAGTTGCTGGAGCTGCTTGCACTGCTGTCGCAGGTTGCTGTTGGTCGACAGCGCGTCGGCGCTGGCCACGGCGAAGACCGACGCGACTTCTTTCCACGGCAGTGCCGTGCCAGCGTGCGGCTTGTAGTTACGAATGTACTGCTGTAGCATGTAGATATGGCGCTTAAGAGCCTTGCGTTCGGTAGTGTTGCGGTCGCGGTGACGCTGCTGTTTACGCCGGTTGCGATCACGCTGGACCGCGAGACGCTCGGCGACATCCATGGCAAATTGGATTCTGTGCTCCTGCAATTTTGATTGTAGTGATTCGGGCCAATCGCACGGTCCTTTAAACAGCTGCGCAAAGGCCTATTTGCCGGGGGGTTGTCGACTAGTACAATACTCGATTAGTTGTCGGCAGCGTTACAGATTCGTGGGTAATGAAACTAGCAATGCACAAGCAGCTGGTGTCCGAGTAGGCTTAGACGAGGATCGTTGCCACAGGAATGGAAGGACGAAATAGATCGTGTCTTGTCTTGAATCCCTACAGTTACCAACTCGGTTTGCCAATACAATTTGCGCCTCGCGGGAACTGCCGTGATTGCTCTGGAGTTGGGCAGTGGTCTGGCTGATGGTGGATGGGGACGCACGGGCGCTTCTTTGGTGTAAAAGTAAAATAATCGCGCGTGCGCGCGGTGAACAAGCCTAGCTGGTTCCCTCTTGCCCTTTGTATGCTCCTTTTCGCCCGTCTGATTACCTGTTGCGCCCCATCAAGATACTTGGTATGCGATCGTCATCCTCTTAGCTCATCCTCTTACAATACCGGCACGTCGCCTTTGTTTGCATGTCCGTTTTGCCGTTTTTTCGGAGTCGAGTGGATGCTATGTACTGACGGGAACGGCAATGAAAAGTGGAGAAAGGGACGGCGATGTGGGGAGATAACACTTTGTGCCTTTTAAAATCGAAGAGGAGAAGAAAAAAGGAAGAGGGAAGTTCGAAGCTCGAAAGGCGCGATCAACGACCCTTCGTTGTGGCTGGCGTCCCACTCGCAGTGGCGCGATCGCCATGGAGTGCTCCATTTCAGCGGCCGCAACGGTCGGAGGGTTCGTGTCGAAGATACAAAGATCCTGATTTCGAACTTCGAGTGTTAGATTGAATTATTTCAATTTCCACCAATGTCTAGTCTCCGGCCTGTCCCTTCAAGCAAAAATCGACCAATGCCTGGTCTCCACTTCCGAATTATAGCCAATGCCTATTACACCCACATACTACGAGGCAGTCCCCGTTAAGGGGACAGCGCCTACGGCGCTCGAACCCCACACGTCCTGCGTGTGATGCAGGAATCCACCGACTGTACAAAGGGTGGTCAACTAGATGCCTTCAGCATCTTAGACAGTATGAATCAATGAATCATGACCAATTCCTTTTGAATGGCTCGCGCTACCTTCAAGAAGTCATTGCATACGAGTAAACGTACAACATGCGGCCTCGACCTCACGCAACGCTATGTCCGACTCTTTCAGTGGCAAATATGGGCACTATTAATAATAAGATAGGATTTTCCCGTTTTTGCAGCACCACACCACATGGTCCTTATATGTGCAGTGTCACAGGACAATTTGTACATTAAAGTTGCCCAGTGACCGGTCCTAATAACCCCATGCTTCATGCTGTCTACGTTTCCCACCTCCAATCAAACGCTGTTTTTATGCGTGAGAAATAGCGTGGGAAAAATGCCTTCACATGGCGCTGGTACGTAGTACAGTTTTTCACATCTTTCCTACATGGCGACCACTCAGCCTAGTCCAAGAAGAAGACGAGACGACAGTCTCGGGCTAAACAAGAGTCTGGGTGCGGGCGTGAATTTTAGCGCTGAACGACTAAAGCCGAAAATGCTTGGCGCCAAGCTTCGTCCACACCACTTCCGAAAACCATATTTTATTTCCTAAAACTAGGTTCCTGCGGAGTGGGCTGGTAGGAAACCTCATTGTGAGGGAAAGTTGAGCAATGGAGTCGGTGGAAGTGCGAAACACCTGAAGCGTGTGTCTTCCGCGTCGCTCATTGTGTTATGTGAAGGTTGTGAGTTGCAGGGCATGCAGTTTGTTACCGCATCTTGCGTGCTGTCGGCGAAGCTGTTGGCCACGCTGACGCTGATCATCGCTGCGTGCGCCTCGCGCAATGATGCGCTCGAGGAATGCGAAGGACATATTGTTGCAAGTGGCCGTTGTAGGCGAGAACGAGGTAGTTGAATTCGAAATTGTCGATCGGTCCCCTTCCCATGACTGCTGTGATGGCATTGGTTGATTCAAGTTGTGTTGGCAAGTGTAGCTGTGACGGTGGCGCGAGGGTTAAATTTATACGTGGCCAAGCGGATGGCAAGCGGATGGCGAGGGACGCACATCAAGTGGAACGAGGAGACAACACGGTTGTAAGCGGACAGAGAATGCTACCGCGAGCCGCTCAGCCTTCTGCGTCGGTGTGTCGCTCGCCTTTTGAGCGGCGCGTGCGTTGGCTTTGCCCTGGCGCTGCTTTTGGAGCCACGCAGCCTTCTCTTCAGGTGTCGCTGGCCTTTGTTGCGTGCATGCTTTTCTGAGATGGTGGTGCACACAGACAACCCCGGCGCAACGCCACAGAGCGCAACGTCACAGAGCTCGAGCGACATGGCGCCAAGATGGTACAAGAGTACCCAAGGTAGGACACATCGGTTGTTTCAGGGAATTTCGACCAAGGGGAACGAGGTTCAGCGACAAGCCGCGAAGGAAGTATCTTTTAAATTTCTACCAATCACTGCAGCCGCGGACACGGAGACGGACAGACGGACAGACAATTAATCCCCCGTGGGCTGGTGTAACCAGAGGTTCCTACCATGGGTTCCTACCAGTAATATATTCTCACCACACATGCACGTCTATGTGAATATGCGTTTCCGCGCCAAAAATGCTGCAATTCGCCACAATTGCATTAGCCACGTGACGCAGCATGCTCCAGCGCAAGCAAAGCGAAGGCACTGGGACCAAAAGGCGGCCACGTAGCAGCGACGGGCCATCGACCCCAAAGCGCGCCAAGACGGTGCACTTTAGCAGCGCGACGGTGTACGAATTCCGCCGCACGCACGGCGGCAGCGCCGTGCCGAGCGAGGACGGACCTCCGCTCGGCATGGCGTACGTCCACCAGCGAGTGCAATGCGTGGATATTGCTTCGATCGAGACGACCCCGCGTCGCATCAACCGGTACAGCAGTGCTGAGCGCCGCGCGATCTTCAAGAAACTCAGTTATCCGTCGCGGCTCGTGGAAGACTTTTGCGCAGACGCTGCGCACATCCGGGCATCCCGCCGGGCCACCACGTGCGAGTTGCGCCTTGAGCGAAAACGAGCAGTGGACGACGAGCCAGATTGACTGTGATCGCAGTCATCGGCACCTATTCTTATGACATAGCGTACATTCACGAGTAATGTTACATCAACCCAACGCAACGGTGCCAATACATTTAGCACAATACAGGTAAAACTTCGGGGAGAGCAGGTGCTGCAAGAAAGGATGCTCTTCAATCAAGACCGAATTCGTGTGGCAACAACCGGGTTGGTATCCGCTCATGCCAGTGGTGGGCGAGGCGGGTTAGTTGGTTGCATCACCTATGACACCTAGTAATACCGGTACCGCCTATCAATTACCCCTTGTATACCGTAGTCTACCGGTGAGCTACCCGTTATGTTATCTTCTTGGAGCGCATGGCATCATGATTATATGGCAGCTAGATTATTCTGGCCCTCATACGTTCGACCACCACACTTCCAGCGTTATTATTTCCTGCTTCCGAGACCGTTACCGTCGTATGTCGATACACTTCCGTTGTGTGCCCGAATCTCAAACCATTGTGTGCTCTCTCCTGAACTGAGAGTGTCGA
>NW_012156439.1:256974-262229 GCF_000151545.1 Saprolegnia parasitica CBS 223.65
AAGAGGCACGCTTGGTCGGCCCTGTCGAGCCAGTGCAAATGTGCGCGGAACTTGACCGCGCGGAGCATCACTTGGTAGACGAAGTCGGCGTACTTTGGTAAGATAGCGTCTGGTAGCCGGAGCTCAGCTGCGGCGGCTACGGCAGCAGGCACCTCGTAGAAGTCTTCCTCGACGCCCAGGCGGCGGGTCGGTAGCTGCAAGCGCGTCCTTGGCGGGGCACGACGTCGGCGGGCTTCGGCGGGCGTCGTCTGGGTCAACAGCTTGGTATCTTTGTGGAGTCAAACCAGCCATGGCGGCTTGGGAGTCGGGCTTGGCACAGGGCCGCACATGAAGGCGTCGACCGTCATAGCGAGCCAGCCGAGCCACTTGTCGTTCGGTATCACGTGTGGGCCGAGGTCACGGCCGCGGCACTTTGCCGTCACCGGGTTCTTTTCTTGGTTGTGGACCGTGATTGGAACAGAAACGCGCGTGCTATTAATACCAGCGTTGTTGTTGAAATGAGTTAAGATGCAATTATAGAGATTTGGTGGACTTCCTAATGCGCTCGTGAGGCGTGGCCGGTGCGACAAGCGAGGAGCGTTGTGGTCGTGATTCGGGATTGCGCGAGGGACCAGGTAGCGTGCACACCAAGGGTCGTCTCGGAGAGCGATGAGCGACGCGTCAAGAGATGGCATCACAGCGCGACGAGCCAAGTGCTGGACATGCAGTCGTGCGTAGTAGCTGCCCGGATCGCGAGCGCAGCAGCGGGGAGTTGCGTCAGCGTCGTGCGGAAGACACGGTTGTTGCGTTCGAGCCAAAGACAATACCAGACGCAAGCGCGTAAGATCGGTCAGAGGGCACGAATGGACGACTTGTGGGCCGATTACGGCGCGGCAACACTTTCGTGAATAATGCTAGCGACCGACGACGGGAGTCGTATCTGCAAAATGGCCCGCATCGGTGCAAAAGCGCGCCTGATCGCGCGGACGTATGAGCATCGCACCAAAAGATGGCCGTACGTTTCGCGGGCTGGCGCATCGCTCTGTGTCGACACTACAGAGATTCTTTCGGAGCTGCATCATAACAAACGAGTACTAGAACGTTGGTTGAGTAAAGGGCACCATTGGTTTATGCCCGCGCTGCTGCTGTATCTCGTCTGTAAATTGTTGGACACCGTCGGCAGTGATGCCGCGTCATCGCACGGTTCCCGATACACCTCGAGGCCATGCTGCAGAGATCATATCTCAGCTGCATCATACATGCAACAAACGAGTACCAGTAGTACGTTGGTTGGGTGAAGGTGCTGTGGGCTTCTACGGGCGGTGCTGCTGATTTCGACATGTAGCGAGACAACGCTGGTAGTACGCGCATTTCTGTTCCGATCACGGCGCACAACCAAGAAAAGAACGTTAGTACTGCGCTGGATCATGCTGCGCTGCGTATCGGGGTGGCAAAAACGCCGAGGCGGCTCGCATTGGTAAAAGAAAGAGGGGCTATATTGAATGCGCTACAAGAAGACTCCTTTAAGCTACTGGCAACGAAGGTGACGTGGCGCTTCAACGTGCAACTGCTCGAAGTGCAGAACTGCAAGCCCTTGATCGGATCCGTCAGCCAGCAAAACACATGCACCCCGTACGGGCGCACACACCTCGTCTAGTGCGTCATCTGACGCGCGACCAGCGCGGCATACATACCGTCACGGAGACCAACGAGCTCGTCGTGTGTGCCGAGTTCGCACACCTTGCCGTCGTGGACGACTGCAATCATGTCGGCGTTGCGGATTGTCGACAAGCGGTGGGCGACGATCACGGTCGTCCGGCGCTTCTGCCGCAAGAGAGCGTCCAATGAGGCTTGCACGATGCGCTCGCTCTCCGTGTCGAGCGCCGACGTGGCTTCGTCCAGCAAGAGCACGGCCGGATCCCGGATGATGGCGCGCGCGATCGCAATGCGCTGCTTCTGGCCGCCCGACACTTGCACGCCGCGATCACCGACCGCCGTGTCGTACCCGTTCGGGAACCGCATGATAAAGTCGTGGGCGCTGGCCTTCTTGGCGGCATCTTCAATCTCGGCTTTCGTCGCACCGGGCTTGCCCGTGGCGATGTTGTCGGCGATCGAGCCCGCAAACAGCACTGGCTCCTGCGACACGATCGAGATGTGGCTACGGAGCGACTGGACGTTGATCGACCGGAGATCGTGGCCATCGAGAAAGACAGCGCCGGACACGGGGTCGTAAAAGCGCTCGAGGAGGCTAATCGCCGTGCTCTTGCCACTTCCAGAGCCACCGACAAGCGCGAGCGTCTGGCCGGCGCGCACCGTAAGGCTATAGTCCTTGTAGATGATCGCGTCGGGGCGCGACGGGTACGCAAATGCCACGTGGTGCAACTCGAGCTCGCCCTTGACGTCACCGAGCACGAGGCCATCGTTTGCCGCGCAGTTGATGGTTGGCACCCGGTCAATGATACCAAAGATGCTCTGAACGGCCTTCTTGGCCTTGCCAACGTCGCCGAGCGATTGGATCGCCATGCCGACGGCGGTGGAGCATTGAAACATCGGGTTAAGTACCATAAACATTCGCTCGAACGTCAAGTCGCCACGCAGCATGAGCCAGCCACCAAACCAAAAGAGGAAGGCGAGCACGAGCAGCATGAGTGCTTGCGAAATGCCGTACGCGACACCGGCGTGGAGACCCACTTTGCGGTCGGTCACCGACGACTGCTGGAGGTAAGCGAGGTACTTGGCGTTGGTCGTCGTTTCGAGGCCAAACGAGGCGACGGTCCGGATCGAGTTGATGGCTTCTGAGAGGAGTGCGCCAGCCTTGGTGTCGCCATCGTTGACGTCCTTCCCGGTGCCGCCGCTCATCTTGGTCGACTGGATGTAGCCGTTGGCCATAAATGTGGGAAAGGTCGCGAGGATCACGAGCGTCATTTGCCAGCTCTGCGTAAACGCAATCACTATCGTGACGGCGACCGACGCGAGCGTCACCAAGATCGCGTTGAGTGTCTCGGCCGTCATGGAGCGAATGGCCGCCGAGTCGGTCGCGAGGCGCGTTGTGAGGGCGCCAGACGAGTGCTTCTCGTCGTCAAACCAGCCAATGTCCTGGCGCAGCATCGCGTCAAAGCACATGGCCCGGATGCGCGACGTGAGACGCTCGCAAGCAATCGCAAACTGATGGTTCTGGACGACAACGGCCGCAAAAAGACGGCACCCAGCGCCGCGTACGCGCCCGACCAAATCGACGCTTCGCGCAGCATGGTATCGGCACCGAGATCGACGCGGAAGAAGAGTACGGTCGATTTGGTCAAGAGCACGCCCCAGATCGGAAACACGGCGCCGTTGACGAGCGCACCGAGGCTGCCCAAAGCAAGATTCAAAAACTCGGGCTGGCTCAAGCGCCAGACGCGCATGATCGACACAGGGCCCGACGGAAGCGACGCATCCGTGTCCGACGCCGACTCGATCGACGATGCCATTGCGTCGGCTTCGGTAGTCAATGCCGGCTTGTGTTGCAGACGATTGTGGCCCGACGCGACGGGAAACATATCGTCGGTGGTCTCGGAAGTTTTCATCTGCGCGTCAACAAGCGCCTTGTAGAGGCCGTCGGGACGTTCCACTAGCTCGTCGTGCGTGCCGTCTTCCGCGATTCGACCTGCTTGGAGCACGACAATGCGGTCGGCGTTCCGGATCGTCGAGAGGCGGTGCGCAATGATGATTGTCGTCCGGTTGCCCGACGCAACGAGACGGTCCAAGGACTCCTGCACAATGTGCTCACTCTCCGTATCGAGCGCGGACGTCGCTTCGTCCAGGATCAGAATGCTCGGGTTCTTGATGATCGCGCGCGCAATCGCAATGCGTTGCTTCTACACATCGACGGTTTCAAACTTTGGAAAGTGCGAAGTGGGAAAGGACAGCATACCTGACCGCCCGAGAGCTGCGCGCCGCGATCACCAACTTCGGTGTGCAAGCCGTCCGGAAACCCCATGATAAAGTCGTACGCGTTGGCTTGCTTGGCGGCTGCAATCACCTCGTCGAGCGTCGCGTCTGGCTTGCCGTGGCGAATGTTGTTGGCAATCGAGTCCTGAAAGAGACACGGCTCTTGGCCGACAAGACCGATCTGCGACCGAAGCCATTTGAGGTTGAGATCCTTGACGTCGTGGTCGTCGAGCAAGACCGTGCCGGAGAGCGGGTCGTAGAAGCGCTCGAGGAGCGAGACGATTGTGCTCTTGCCACTACCACTCGCGCCGACGAGCGCAATCTTTTGGCCTGCCGGGATCGTGAGCGAGTAGCCGGCGCAGACGCGGACGTCCGGTCGCGACGGGTACGCAAACGAGACGTTGTTCAATGTGATTTCACCGCGGACAGACGACAGCATCTTGCCCGACGCTGCGGTCGCATCGATCTTGGACTCGCGCTCGATGAGTTCATAGACGCCGTGGGCGGCTGCACGGGCCGCAAAGATGGCTTGGGTAGCGGGGCTGGCTTGGCCGAGCGCCATCGAGCTCATAATGATGCAGAAGAAGATGATGAGGACGCGACCACTGTCGTAGCAACCGCTCCCGACGCACGACCCGGTGATCTGGTCGTCGGCGACCTTGACCGCGCCGTAGTACATACCGATCGCGTACGTGCAAAAGATGACGAAGAACATGCCGCCCGTGCCAACGCCGACGGCGACGCCTTTCTTGAGACCGGCGGCTTCCGTCTTTGCGAGCGCCGCCTTGTACTTGAGCGCAAACGACGTCATGGCGTTGAAGACGTGCACGGTGCGGATGTTGCTCAAAGCTTCCTGCGCGATGCCGCCCGCCTCGCCATACGCGTCGACGCCAACTTGGGTGGCTGCCGTGATCGCCTTGATCATCCAGTAGCCGCTGCCAGCGACGAGCGGCGCGACAGCCAGCAAGACGAGCGCGAGCTCCCAGCCGTAGATCATGGCGACGATGATGCCCGTGAGACCCATGGTTGAAAAGTTGATGGCGTCTGCGACCTTGCGCCCCAGACCTTCTTGGATGATGAGCGTCGTATCGGCGACCCGCGTCGCGAGTTGCATTGGGTCGTTGACGTCGAACCAGCCGACTTCTTGGCGAAGGATGGCCGACGCGTAGGCGTGGCGAAGGCGCTTCGTCTGGCGCGCCGCCGCAATCGAAAAACACGCAATCTGTGCGAGACCGGACAGAAGTGCAATCGCAGCGACAACAGCAAACTGGATCACGATGCGGCGGATGCCCGCACGGAAGTTTTCGGTATCGTCGCTCAGGCGGTTGGGGCCCACGGCGTTGAGG
>NW_012156439.1:262329-263671 GCF_000151545.1 Saprolegnia parasitica CBS 223.65
ACCGAGCGCGAGTGAGGACCGTTGTCCGTATTGTCAGCAAACGAAAAGAGCTTGGCGAGAGGCACTTTGACGGCGTCCTTGAGACTGGAGGCGCGCTGGCTTTTGGCGTCGAGCTCGGTGCATAGGCGCACGTATCGTCGTTTGTGGGGCTCGATAGCATTGTTTGCAAAGACGTTGCGATCAAGCCAATTCAAGACTGTGTGACGGACGGCCTTTGATCAGCTTGATTGGGATCGCCTACATTCGCGTCCATCTACCATCATTCTAAGCAGCCAGTGTACCGAAACCAATGGCGAGGGTGCATGACTGTAATAGACCGATGCTGCGTGGACAATGGAATGTTCACAGAAAGATCCGTGGTAGGCCGAGTTGGTGTATGACAGCAGCTGCTCGCCACCCATAGAAAACAAGTTGTTCGCCACCCAGCGAAAGTTTGGTTTCATCCGTTGCGAATGCAGTCGACTTGGGACATTCGACTGCAGCGGCGACGCGTAAACAGCTACGACCGTCTTGCAGGAAAATGCAGTAGGCCGATTCCATTGTCTTACACGCCAGTCAATGAAAGAAACCAGCAGGATGAGGCCCGAACAAGCGCATCGTTCTGATAGGACCCCACTACACGTGGCGTTACAGCATACGAATGTGACAGCCGCAGCGTCCATGATAGCAAAAAATGGGGTGCCCTCACAGAGAGCCAGAATGCGAAAAGAGCTGTCATGGACCGCTGATGCCATTGCATGTATCATGGTATATTGGAGAAAGCGTGGGCGGATCGGCGTTCCGTGTCCAATGAGGTGATGTCGTTGATCGACAAACAAACCACCTACTGGTATGCACTGTAACGTTACCATCTGCTCGGTGACTACCCCTTAAGTGGTGGGACTATAACACACGTGTGCCTGTTAAACGGTCGGATTTCTTAGGTCTGGGAGGGTTAAATCGAAGAAAGAGAAGAGTAGAAGGAGGAAGTTCGATATGACGTGGCGATCTTGTGCAAGCGGTACTATGCAAGCGGTGCTGTGCGCGCGGCAATTGTGCAACATGGCATTCAGCTCTTGTTTTCATGCTGTTTTTTGTATACCTCTGTGGTACCTTATAAACGTGCCTATAAGCTCAAATTTCTACCAATGAACGAGCGCAAAACCCTTGTAGCCAATGCGGGTGTTGCACTTCACGAACGCAACACCCGCACTGGTCAGTTTGGCCCGCTCGTGCTGTTTTTTGGCCAATTAGAATCGTTGGCGCCGAGTCCAGAGAGCTGGGCATTGAACTCGAGCGTACTCGCGGAGAACATCAACCCAGCAATGTGTGCTTGCGCAATGATGCTGCTAACCATTTATCA
>NW_012156439.1:264424-265476 GCF_000151545.1 Saprolegnia parasitica CBS 223.65
ATTGACGAGCAAAAACGTATTTACAAGCGTTTTTCTATGTATGCCTACAAATTTCAAACAAGGAGAGGCGCTATTGGATTAGTGTCAATCGGGAGTGCATTACTGCGTATATAATAGCTAGCAATACTAATATTGTCTGCAAGCAGACTCACCCTGTTCCTATGCCAGAAAGCGGAAGCTTCCGTGCGATAGGTGGCACTTGTTGAGGTTCAGTGATAGATAGGGATAAATAGGGCACGGGGTCGGGAGCGCGGCCAACGGGACGCGGGGTGCCGACGGGTGCATAAATAGTTGGCGCAGAAGTGGAGGAGCGCACGCTGCAGCACGGGACTAGGCCGGGCGCAGCGACGGGCCGAGGCGCAGAAGGAGCGGGTACTTGGCGACAAGAGGCTGGTACGCAGGCTGGCCGTGGAGCATGCGCACAACGTCCAGGACGGCGGCGCGCGCCGGGCAGTCGGCATCTTGAAGGCGCAGCCAGTGGCGCACGGAAGCCATCCACCCGACAAACGACAGGTCGTGCCACGCGGCGGCCGGAATCGCGCGCTTGTGTTCGTACTGCACACCGTTGTGCTGTTTCCAGATGAGGTGGAGCAGTGACGCCGTGAGCAGCGACCAGAGCACGCGCAGCGCCGCCTTGTGCGGTTCGCCACGACCGTTGACCGAGAAGGCATCAATGTCCGAAATCGTGTTCCACGAGAACGTCACGCCAAAGCGCCGCCAGGCACCGGCATGGAGCGCCCACACTTGGTGGACGACCTCGCAGTCGTAGAACGCGTGCTGTTGCGATTCGGCGGCGCCGCAGCCGTACGCGCAGCAAATGGCGTCCGGGCGCTGGCGCTGGAGGTAGGCAAAGCGCGAGTTGACGGGAAGCATGTTGAACAGAAGGCGCAGCCACACGTCACTCTGGACAGGCGGCGCAAGCCCGCAGGTTCGACGAACGCGCCGGAGGTAGCTGCTCAGCGCCGACGGCGTTGTGCGCGCAGCACTAACCATCGGGTGGGTAGAGACGTCGTCGATGGGGTCCGGGGCCACCATGTGCGCAATCTTGCCAC
>NW_012156439.1:265576-269176 GCF_000151545.1 Saprolegnia parasitica CBS 223.65
CGGCGCATAGCGGGCGAGGCGGTACGCCAGAGCACGCGAGAGCACCTTGACCTCGACGGCCATGAGCGCTATAGGGCGGTAGTAGCACCAATGGTTTAGTGGTAAAATATCTGGTTCCCATTCAGATGCCCCGGGTTCGATTCCCGGTTGGTGCACGTTTTGCATCGTGTCAGCGCCGCGGATTTTTTAGCTGTGGCGCGAAGAGCGGTGGCATAAACGCATACAACAGCCCAGTTCAAAATCTGTCACTTGTTATGTGCCTGCACAACCGATATTGTTGATTTCACTACCGGTAGACCGCTCCATTGATCATGAGTACAAAAGTGCATGCGAGTTGCACACCGAGCGTCCAATTTGCACGCCCGTAAGTTCTGCCCTAATTCTGCCCAACTGGTGCGATAGACGGCATGAGTTCGCAACGCGGCAGCGCCATGTACCGCACTCTTGCATACAAAGTCGTAATCATTTCAACCTTGCTATTGTTGCAGCGCCGTGCCTTAAGGAACAGAGACGCTTGTGTCCTCTAGGTTGCCAAGGATTGCATTTCAAGCTGTGCTACGATACTTGTGCTGCTTTTGCAATCAAACTATTTGCTACTAACGAAATCGCAGAAAACAGCCAAGCTCGAGCTTTGATTGAACATGTACTCACCAATCGCGTCTTGTTCATGCCATATCTTTCGACTCGGGCAAAAACCGATTTACATCATGGCAACAACGTCACTGTGGGCGAACCCCGTCGTACGCCTTCTACTTCTCGGCACCCTCGACGACGCCAGCCCTCTTTACCACCTACGCGGCCACACCGATATCTTGCGAACGATCGTCGAGCACCTTCGAGTGCTCTGGCGGTCCCAGCTGCTGCACGATGAGCGAGGCTACGTCAAGCTGGGCGACATTGGATTGCTACCTGGTGACATCGACCGAGACGAGGTGCTTCGCCACAATTCTTTGCTCGTGGACTTTCCACCGCCGCTCACGCACCTCGTTGACGGCGAGACGCAGCCAAAGCCATATCACGTCAACATGATGCCGTTCATCATTGGCCAAGCACGAACGACGCTGCCAACCGAGTGTCGGCGGTATATCCCACTGCTCAACCTCTGCCATGGCAGCCATAAGATCGGCTCCATCAGGTATTTGACGGTCCACGAAGGTATCGTCGAGGTGAATACGTCGCAGCGCCGCCCAGGCCTCCACGTCGAAGCTCCAAACGGAAGCAAGCTCATGAACAAGGCCGGGGCTGGGCAATCGCACTCGGAGGAGGCAAGAGATACGCTGGGGCGTGGCTGGGTTCACACCAACCACTTGATTGGCGGTATCTACATGGCGTCGACGATTGCGAATTCCTGCAGGGTACACAGTCTGCGTCTTGTCGATGCAAAGCCTGATTGAAATGCGTTGAACTAGGTCTGGAACACGGTCGTCGCAGATGAAAACGATATCGTCGGTGCCCACGGCGACGTGGATGTCCTCCACGGTGTCTTGGACCGTGAGCGTGATGACTACTACGAGCCGCAAGCCAATGAGCTGTACTGGATCACAGATCGGACGCCGCACGAGTCCCTTCCGGTGACTGAAACACAGTTTCAGCAGTACTTCCGCTTCGTTACGAGCAACATCTCGCACTGGTTTGCAGAGCACTCGACGCCCAACCCACTCGGCATTCAGCCGACGGCCGCGATCGTCTACGGCAACAAGTTTACGGGTACCTTGATGACCGAGGTGTCGTTGGCCGACCAACACAGCGATTGTGCTCGATGATGTAGATGCAGATCGAAAAGAAACAGTTACCCGTGAAATGATTGTTAAAAACAACTAAATTTCATGCGCACTTCAACTTCCTGCAAAATGACACAATTCGGCGAGGCCAATAGCTCCGCACAACTGCCTGCCCACAACCACGCGCGACAAGGAGCCAACGTGGCGGCGACCGGCGTCATCACCCGAAGAAAGAAGCGCATCCTGTAGGCACTGATGGCGTCGACGGCGGTCCATTGTTCATGGATGTTCTGCTCTCGCGGCCAACGAAGCAGGTAACTATGCAAGGTGCGCCTTGAGAAAGATAGCCAGCATGGGTTGTTTCGAGCAGTCGGTGAAGCTACATGGGCGGTGCCGAGTTCACGTCCTAACAAGTGCACTTTCTGGCTCGCACCCCCTCGATACATGCACGACCCATCGAATCGCTTTTCGTAGCAATAAAGGTACTTCCTTATTCTATCCACAAATGGAGTACAACCCTACGACGAGGAACCTGACGCTCGTGGTTTTGAGTCGACCTACGTGGCGGCGTCAGAGCGATGCCGAGAAGCCACCAATCCCACGCCGGGAATACGGAATGTAGGTCGTTCCAAAATAGGCGCTGGCTTTTCCGATCTCCGGCGCCGCAACCGCATCAAGCAGAAGCGGCTGCGCGAGCGCGTAGCCGCCGAGCGCCGGAGCCTCCGCGCGCAGGTCGCGACGCTCTGCAAGGCGCTCGCAGCGTCGGCGCACAAGCCCAACGAGACGCTCTTAAGCTGGAAGACCATCGCCGCCGGCCTCGCGCGGTCGACCGTCGAGTCGCGCCTCTCGTCTGTCATGCTGCGCCAAGAGCTCGAGCGTACATTGACGCTGAGCGGCCGCATCCAAGCCTGGGTGGCGTCTATGCACCCGAGCCGGACCCTGCTTCCGGTACTACGCTCCTCGATCCATTGTATCTCACCAATCGGGTTTCTACCAGGCGGCGCCGTTTAGCTGGATCAACGTTACGCTTGTGGACGATATTGCGTCGCGCAAGGTTGGTCTCGACTGGTACACGCAGCACTTGTATTTCAACACGGAGCGCATGGTGGCCCTCTGCAATTTTCCGTCGCATGGCGCGATCATGGACAACCTCATCCTGGAGCTGGGCCAAGACCTTGTCGACCTCATTGGTCGCATTCAAATCGACTATGAGCAGCCGCTCGAGGCGACGTATGCGCTTTTGCGGGATACAATCTGGGCCGAGCTGCGGGGCGATACGCACTCGTTTGTGTCCGAGTTTCTTGACCAAGAGGTACAATATTGTCTACTAGCATTGCTGCATTTTAGTAGACAACTAAGAATCAAGTGGAATAGCTCACGCAAGCGATCGACCCGACGATGCTGTACCGCCGGACGGTACTCGAAGTCGACGAGAGCAACTACTACGTCTGCCGTGAGTTTACCAGCGACGACCGGATCGTGTTTTTGTTTGGGAATTTCAGCCAAGACGCGCGGCAGCCCGAGAACCACCGCTGGCGTCCGCGACTCTTCTGGTGTGTCCACACGTAAATACCTCGTATTTCGGATTTTCAAGATTTTGGGTAGGTATATCTTGGAGCGCCATGGCCCCAACCGAACGCGACTCAAGGTCATCATGTACAACGGCCCGAAAATGGTTTACGGTCGGCTCAATACGTGGCGAAACGTCCTGGAAAGCGTCAACGAGTACAACCCAGAAAAGACCGACGCGCAGCTCTTTGCGCGGTACCGCGAGCTCGTCGACGAGCAGTTTTACCACCTCTTGCGTGTCGACTATGCATCGCTGACGCTGCAGGCCGGTGAGATCGACCGCTCGGCCGTCGAGAACGTCCACCGCATT
>NW_012156439.1:269276-273773 GCF_000151545.1 Saprolegnia parasitica CBS 223.65
TGTTAGTTGTTGTTGAAGGGGTCGTCTATTACAATAACGTTCGATTACGTGAAGTGCACGCCAGGTAATCGAACGATTGGGAATGTAGGCTCTCAGAGTGTTGGTCGTCGAACCCGCTATTTTGAGCTGCGATGGACGACGTCGCGGCCAGCGAGCGCCTCCGGCTCCGCAACCGGCAAAAGCAGAAGCGCCACCGCGACCGCCACAACGCCGAGCGTGACGCACTCCTCACTGAGGTGCCGACCTCCGGCTGTGTCTGCGCCGCTCGGCCAAGCTCCACGCCCGACGTTCGAAGGCGACCTCGACGCTCGTGCCCTGGACAGCGATAGCTGCCGCACTTGCCGAAGAGGCCTTGGAAGCCGAGGCAACGCGAGCCGCTCTAAACACGCATCGGGAGCGACTGGAGAAGCTGAGCCGGTCGCTCGCGTCCATGGTCTCGACCGTTGCCCGCGGCGTGCCGGTCCTACGCCCTCCTTCCATCGATGGCTCATCCCACTGTACTAGTAGATGCACGCTGAGCCATGGAGCTCGATCGCGCTCGTCGCCGAGCCCAGCGCGCGGCAGCTGGGCCTCGACTGGTTCACGCGCCACTTGCACGCCAACACGGAGCGCATGCTGCAGCTCAGCGCCTTTCCGTGCGATGGTGCGGTGAAAGACACGATCGTGCGCGACTGTGGCAACGGCATCGCCGACCTCCTCGGGCGTATCCAGATCGAGTATGGTCTCTCGCTCGAGAGAGCGCACGCCGCGCTCCGTGGTCGCATTTGGGCGGAGCTCGCCGGCGTCAACAGCGCGTGCGCAGTGGAGCCACTCGACACGGACGTACGCCGTCTTCCTCTTGGAGCCAATGTAATGGAGATGCGAATATGAACCTCTAGCTCATTGCACGCATCGACCACCCGTCGTGCATGTCGTACCTGCGTTCGGCCATCTCGGCGGACGAGTCCAACTTTTTTGTCGCGCGGGAGGTCGCCACGCGTGACCGCATCGTCTTTGCCCAAGGCAACTTTACGCAAGACGCCTTGCAGCCGGCGAATTTGCAATGGCGCCCGCGCATGTACTGGTACGCTCCCATAGCTTGAGAGAGGAGGAGATTGAGTGGTGTCGTAGGTACATCCTGGACCGCATCGGGCCGCACCGCACGCGCCTTCGGGCCATGTTGTACAATGGCCCCAAAATACAAGCCGGCACGCTCGTGCCGTGGCAGCGGGACACGGGCTTGATGAACCTCGCGGCCGCCCCGGACACTGATACCTTGGACTTTGACACGTTCCGCCGCCTCGTACGCCGCCACGTGCAGCCAATCATGGACGTCGACTACGCGGCGCTGCTGTTGCCCGAGGCAAGCCCCGACTCGATAGCGAATGAACGGTTGGACCTTGCGTAAAGCACCTTTTCTAGAGAGAAAGCCACAGGACAATTTTCTCCAAATCGTTCTTCGCTGGTCGCAAGGGTCCATCCAAATGCATTTTGGTGATCCTACGGGCGCGAACCAAACGCAAGGGGGTACCTAGCTAGATATGGCAGACATGATTCTCGCACCATGTATGATCGAATCAGAGGCTAGTCAGGCTCCTTGAAGCAAATGAAATAGGAATGACCTCCAGTGCCTCGCTGTTGCGAGATGCCAAACCAAGTCCAGTCGGTTGAGGTAGACATGCTCGTGCGGCAGGTCGTCGTGCGGTAATCATTGCCCTCAGTCAAGTGTAGCCAAGCGCAGCTAGATATCGGGCATGTTTTCAAGCGTTGCAATGTACGTTGGTTCCACTTTATCGTTCAACTTGATCGTGGCGAAGCTACGTGGCTGTAAACACAGCGATGTCTCTGGCACGACGATGACGCCGAGCCCTTGGCTGCGACGCATGCACGACGGCTACTAACACATACACCTGTTTCGAACGGACGGACTCGGGTTTTCTTTGTTTACTTGCTCTTATGACCACGTCGAGGCGCTTTGACTGTTCCACCTACATCCTCGAATTGAGAGCATAGCGCTGCAGAAGAACCCCTGCAGAATTTGATTTTGTTGCTGAGGCTTTAAAAAAATAATGTACTCAGTTCCCACGGGCATCGTTTTCCTATAGCCATGCACAGACTGTTCTTCACTTCGGTAAAACTCGGCAAATCTGCTTTCGTCTTCTCACGCACGCCATTTGGTCGGAGAACATGACGGGGCTACCGATGAACCACGACTCGAATCTGAGACTTTGATGAACTTGTGCCCACGACGGCAATTCGATGGGTAGCTCGACGTACGATGATGTGGGTTGGTGCATCGCCAAGCATTTGAAGGTCGAAGGACTGGTCGCAGTACCGGTGCGGAATTCCGGTGCGGGTATAAACGGGTTGTTGGGTCGAGAGTGGGAGCGCGCTATTACCCGATGGCGGGTTATTTTAATTTGGCAGAACACACGCCATGCCGCAGCCGACGTCGGAAGAGCTCCGCCGCTCCGAGCACCAGCGGCTGCGCAACCGGCTCAAGCAGAAGCGCCACCGCGACCGGTTCACGACCGAGCGCAGCCAGCTACTCGCACGCATCGACGATCTGCGCGCCGTGGTCACGCGGCTGGAGGCACGCAAGCCGCCCAAGACGTCGTTGCCGTGGAAGATCATCGCTGGCGGCCTGGCACAGGCCAGTGTCGAATCGCGCCTGACGCTTGAGGTGTTGCGCCAGCGCGCGGACGCGCTCGACGACCTTGCGCGCGCGATGGCGGCGTGGGTCGCGGCCGCGAGCACCAAGCATCCCGTGCCGGTACAGTCACTTTGCCTTTTCGGGACTAAAAAAACGCAATTTAGGGTGGCAGCAACGTCTTGGCCTGGAACCAAGTGACGCTGCACGCTGAGCCGACGACGCGGAAGCTCGGTCTCGACTGGTTTACGCAGCACATGTACTACAACACGGACCGTATTCTGGCGGCAGCGGCTTTTCCGTCAAAGGGCACGGTCCGAGACATTGCAGTTCTTGGCTCGGCGGCCGACGACCTCCTCCACGTGCTCGGGCGTATTCAGATTGAGTTCGACGCGCCGCTGTGGGCAACGTACGCTGCGCTCGAGAGCAAAATCTGGCGTAAATTGCGCGGGGATACGTACCCGTGGGTCTCTCAATTCCTAGACGAAGAGGTACAAGAAGATTGAACGAAATCGCCCGCTGACGGATTCTTGTAGATGACGCAAAGCATCGATCCCAAGATGGTCTACAGGCGGTCGCCGATGGATGCAGACGAAAGCAACTACTACGTGAGCCGCGAGTTTGCCTCGCAGGACCGTATTGTCTTTTTGACGGGCAATTTCAACCAAGACGCGCTCCAGCCCGTCAACGAAATGTGGCGACCCCGCATGTTTTGGCACGTGCATTATTTATGTTGGCGCATTGGAACCTCATGAAATGTGGTGCTAGGTTTCTTTTGGAACGGGTGGGGCCGTCTAAAACCCGGCTACGCTGGGTCTCGTGCACGGGCCCCAGGATCGACCGTGGTGTGCCGATGACGTGGCGCGAGGACATGGCGTCGTTGGACTTGGACGTATCTGATCTTTCGGACGACGCGCAGTTTACACAGTATCAGCACGTCCTCGAGCGTAGTTGGATGCCGCTTCTCGTTAGCGACTTTGCCTTTTTGGCGAATAACGCCGACGCGACAGACGCGGCGCCGCTGATAACTTGATACTACTGTACCGCAGAGCAACGTTAATGGAGTGCACCTTTCGTTCTTGATTCAGCGCGGTACAACCCATTATGCCTCTTAAGAATGCTATAAACACACGAAAATCACAGGACCAAACTTGAAGCCTGACCATGAGCTCCTCGAGGGCTTTACAAAATGTCAGGTTAACTTCTACTAGTACTGTAGTTTACATAAAAGGCCGGTGCAAAAGACTCGAACAGTACAACGGACGGGCTTGCACCCACTCGATGGCATTTCTCGACTCACCGTCCAAGACAGCTGCTCGTACAGAGAGTCGACGACCGCGAGAGCAGATTCCTTTAATGATCAGGTTTGGTGAGCTTTGGTGATCAAAATACAGAGATGGGTTTGGGCGTCGTCGTCGAGGTTCAACAAGCCATCCAACACTGCACTGAGTGCCGTGAACCAATCAGATCCAACCAGACTGTTGGTCGTTCCGAGCATGAGTGTCGGAGTTTGTGTTTTTCATGGATGCGCGCGTTGAGCACCAGCGCCGGCGCAACCGGCTCAAGCAGAAGCGCCACCGCGACCGGTTCACGACCGAGCGCAGCCAGCTCCTGAGCCAACTCGCTGAGCTCCGCGACGTCGTGGCCACCCTAGCGACGCGCCTGCCTGTCCCTGCCCCGACCTCGACCTCGTGCTTGCCATGGAAGGACGTGGCCGCCGGCCTCGCGCAGGCCAACGCCGAGTCGCGCCTCACGCTACAGGTGCTACGCGACGCCAATGCATCCATGCAAGACCTCGCATGTACGCTGGCGACGTGGGTCGGTCAGTCGGTCCCGTCGCCCTCGCAGGTACGACGATCATGTGCCGA
>NW_012156439.1:273873-275178 GCF_000151545.1 Saprolegnia parasitica CBS 223.65
TTTGGGAATTTCCAGCCAAGACGTCCTCCACCCTATCAACCACATGTGGCGCCCGCGGCTCTTTTGGTGCGTCGAGAAAACCCAGTTCTGAGCCTGAAATGGCGTGTTTTCACAATGTAGGTACGTCCTCGAACGCGTCGCACCCAACCAAACGCGCGTCCGAACCATGTTATACAATGGTCCAAAAGTTGTACACGGCAAAGTCATGACGTGGCGCGACGATCTGCTTCGGATCGAACAGTTCGCAAAGTGCAGTGTCGCGTCAAGTACGACCTCCCATGCGTTTGCTCGATACCAGCACTTGGTCGTCCAGCACGGCTGGCAGGCGTTCCTCGACAGTGTCCTTGGCGTCATAGCGCTGCCGTCCGAGGGTAGTACAGCTCCGCGCCTTAACCACTGCCATCGAGCCGCGGCCGACAAGACGTAAGACTCTCTTGACAAAAAGTGACGTTTTGCACGGCCCATGGTACGGTTTCTTCGTGTCAGAACACAGCGCTGCTACCAGGTGCGTCATGGAGTCGTCTGTCAGTGTACCTTCAATTCGACCCGATACTGGTACTTACTTAAGTGTCGTATTCGCCGACAAGAGACTTTTCTCAGCTACCCCGACCGCTCTCGGCCGCTAGGAATGCTGCTAGGCTATCGTGCCTCGATTGCCGCGTTAAATGACGCGACCAATGCGACAAGCATCCATGTGCACACGCTTGCGTCTCCCTCGCTGTTCTTGAACTCCGGCCGTGTTGTCGTATACACGAGCAGACGCACGAAAGTACACATGGTCTCGTGACCAGAAATCTTCTTCCTCGTTTCTTCCTGGTGGTAATTTGTGTGGCACCGGTCAAAGTCCGCCCGCAGCCATCCAAAACGTCTGGGGTCGCGTTGACGGCGACCGCTTTCGCCATACTAGTAGTAATCGATCATGTAGCTCAAGAAATCTCATGGCGCCTAGCTGTGTATGTGCAGGTGGACTCTGGACCATCATCACAGCCACAACGAATTGTAATACCGGTAATACCTGTACCTTGTGCGGACGTCGTTTTCTCACGGGGTTAGTCACGCCCGTCAAAAGACGCGCTGCGATTGGCTCGTTTTCAGCCAATCCAGTGCAATATAGGCCGTTATGCGTCCATTGGCAACACAATGCCATGGGTGTGCTCGACGATAACAAGGACGGCGCACGCCGCTCCGAGCACCAACGGATGCGCAATCGCATGAAGCAGAAGCGCCACCGCGATCGGTTCATGACCGAGCGCTCGCTTCTCCGCACGCAAGTCGAGGAGCTCAGCCGCCTGTTGCCGACCTTGG
>NW_012156439.1:275278-280484 GCF_000151545.1 Saprolegnia parasitica CBS 223.65
GACGTCGCCGCCGGCCTCGCGCAGGCCACGCGTCGAGTCCCGCCTCTCGCTCGAGATGCTGCGCACCAAGTGCGAAGAGCTCAGTAAGCACATTGCGCGCATGGCGACGTGGGTTGAGTCCATGACCAGGCCGCCGTCGCCGGGCGTCGTACGTTGACGTCGTTGGCGTGTCTAATTGCTCACACTGCATTTAGGTATGGCACTTGCCGTCACCGACGGTTCTTCTCGCCGACGTTGAGGCGCGAAAGCTCGGGCTCGACTGGTTTACGCAGCACATGTATTTCAACACGGACCGCGCGCTGGCGGCGACGGGGCTTCACGCGACGACGGGCAGTCTGCAAGACCTCGTTGTCGTCGACCGTGGCAACGGCTTTGCCGATATCATTGGGCGCATCCAAGTGACGAACCAACTCTCGCTCGAGGCGACATTTGCTGCGCTCCAAGACAAAATCTGGGCAGAAATGCGGGGTGATACCCACCCCTGCGGGACGGAATTTCTCGATGAAGAGGTATTTTACATAGTTTTGCATATGTACAGACGCGCTTGGAAGCAACATGGGCGTTTCCGTAGCTCGTGCGTGAGATTGACCCGCGCATGATCTACCGGCGCACGGCGCTGACAGCGGACGAGAGCAACTACTACGTGTGCCGCGAGTTTGTCACGGAGAACCGGATCGTGTTTTTGTTTGGGAATTTCAACCAAGACGCGCTCCAGCCAGAGAACATCCAGTGGCGCCCACGCATGTTTTGGTACATTTTCGATTGATGGAGAAAATTGTCTATAAATGGGGTGTAGGTATGTGCTCGAGCGCATCGGCCCGACCGAAACAAGGATCAAAGCCCTGTTTTACAACGGACCCAAAGTCGTCCAAGGCCGCGTCATGACCTGGAAGGAAGACATGTGCAACGACCAAGGCGATGACGTGCCTGATATGCCCGACGACCTCCTCTTTTCCGAGTACCAGCAGTCGATTGACCGTGATTGGCGGCCCATGATGACGAGCGACGTCGAAATCTTGACCCTCCGCGGCGATGCCGCGTAGTCGTCTTTGTTCAAGCAGGGGCATGTAAACAACGTTGGTGATTTGTGTACTTGTACGGATGGTGAGCGAGGGAAGCCGAGTACCGTTCGCACTACTAGCGGCCTTTCCGAGGGTGCAGCTGAAGGGTCACGACAGAATATTCTGCAATAAAACATGTTGACGCCCAGGAGGCGGTTCACATCATGGCTGTGTGCCCTCAAAAGCTGTGATCTTTGCAACGGGTCATAAGATTGCCTCAATACGCTTGCACAGTCACGCCAGTCCATCTTCATGGCCGTTTTAGAACCTGTCTGTCAGCCACACAAACAATTAGATTACTTTTGAGCTTAAAACCAGGAGTTCCGTGTCGCAACCCAAGGGACAAGCAACCATGACCAAATGGAGTCACCCAACCCAATTTGACGCCGCTACAGCAACTCGATCATACTGGACGATTTGAATGTTGTTGCACGCAACTTCAGTGCACACACTGTTCATGTAGCACCCAAAACGTCGTTGGGCGAAACCAGCGACCGGATGTCCTTGATCACAGGTCGGATACATTGAAACACGTCGGCATGTAGCCTCTGCCTACGTCAATCCTTTTCTACGTGAAAGTCTATACTAGTACCGGTACAAGACACACAAGAGCCGAAACCAGAGCTTTTTTAATGCTTGGTGGCCCATGAAACTTCCTGAAATGTGAAATGGGAAATGTATGATTTTAGCCAATCCGATGCAATGGTGCGGGTTGAGCGCGATAAGAATGCGAATGCACGTCAGTACCCACCAACATTCACTTTGCACCACGACCGGAGCAAACCAGAAGCATGAAGGGCGTCGACACCCACAAGCGCCAGATCAACCGGCTCAAGCAGAAGCGGTTCCGGGAGCGGTCGATCACCGAGCGGGCTGCGCTGCAGACCGAGGTCTATCAGCTGCGCAACGCCCTCCGGGCGCTGCAGAAGCGCCGGACAAAGGTACCACGGGCGCCAACGACGGCGCTGCAGCCGCTCTGTGCCCAGCTCGCGTCCTGGGTCGCCTCGTCGGTAAGTTTACGTTCTACCGATATATGCTAGCTTTGACTGGACGCGTAGGTCGAGGGCTATCGCGGCGTGACGCTTGTCGCTGACGCGGTCGGGCGAAAGGTCGGTCTTGACTGGTTCAGCCAGCACCTCTACCACAACACGGAGCGCTTGCTGCAGACTTGTGCTTTCCCGCACGATGGCAGCGCAGTGGCCGAGCCGATTCGTGTGTGGGAGACAAGCGCGTCGCTGGAGCTGCTCGTATGCCACCAGCACGACTTCAAGAAATCGCTCGAGGCGACATACGAGTCTCTTCACGACACGATTTGGGCGCACCTCCGCGGCGACACGGCTGCCAACGTCTCCGAGTTCCTCAACACTGAGGTACGCATCTTCGTATACATCAACCAAGTACCGACAATCGCATGGAGTAGATGACGAACGCCATCGCTGCCAAAATGGTGTACCGACGCAGTGTTCTTTTGCTCAACGAACAAACCTGTTATGTGAGTCGCGAATTCCGCTGCCACAACCGTATTGTGTTTGTCTGCGGCAACGTTGGTCATGACGAGACGCTTCCACGCACGTCGCGATGGCGGTCGCGTCTCTTTTGGTGCGTGTGGACATATTGTCTTTTTATGTGGACAACATTGACTATGGGTATGACGCAGGTATGTACTCGACCGAGTGTCGTCCACGCGCACGCGGCTTCGTGTCGTGTGGTACAATGGCCCGCAGCTCGTCGATGGCCGCATTGTGCCGTGGCGAGACGAGGTGGGCGAGGAAGAGATGGATTTGAGCGGACTAGCCGCTGACCAACAGCTCGAGTATTGCAAGCGCGCGCTCCAGCCGTACGTACTGTCACTACTGGACTCGGTCACCACATCGATGGTGACGGCCGTCGAGACCACCCATCCTCAAGTCGACTCGTGAGCACAAACTACCCGTAGTATATATGAGAGTTTTGGTTTTTCCGACGCGGTCCAAATCACACGTGCCATCGCTTGCCGGCGATGCTTGCTTCTCTGATTTCAACATGTGGCATCTAGGATTCAAAACCACAAGAGCCTGGGCTGAGTCGAGTGTGGATGCGCGGTAGTGGGGATACCTTGGCGCCAAAACTGCAGAAGGGCAATTTGGCGCCACGGCAATGATTCTCATTCTAGATGAGTGTTGAGCTCTTCGTGCAGGCTCAATATGCCACGTATTTACCAGGAACACCGTAGTGCACTGACAGTGCTGCAGTACCAGGCAACATGGACGAGTGGTGGCCGCCACACAGGAGGCGCTGGCGGAATGTTCGTCGTGGGTGCTTTTTGGTAGGCGAGCGGGCCAATCAGAAAAACAGACTCGCAAATCAGCCAATCAAAACTGGCACCCAGTTCCAGCTCGTCCCACGCGAGCATCAACATTCGAGCAGCGTCACGCGATGGCGTCGCCAGCCAGCAGCAGTAGCCTCTCGGAGGCGGACCTGGTACTCGCCAAGAAGGAGCACCAGCGCCTCCGCAACCGCCTGAAGCAGAAGCGCCACCGCGAGCGCCACATCTCGGAGCGAGAGATGCTCCAAGCGCAGATCCTCGAGCTCGGCCAGCTCCTCACCGCCGTCTCTCGGCGTGGTAACGCTACCGCCCAAGCCACGCTGCACAGGCTACGCAGCGAGTACAATGCGACGCGCCACGTGGGCGAAGCCATGACGGCGTGGGTCGCGTCCATGTGCACGCGGGTCCTCCCGCTCGCCGGCACGCCCTTTGGGTGGACCAAGACGTCGCTGTTGGCCGACCCTGCTGCGCGCAAGCTCGGCCTCGACTGGTTTAGCCAGCACCTCTACCACAACACGGACCGCATGGCCGCGTACGCGCAGTTTCCATCGACGGGCGCGGTCGTCGACAACGTGCTCCTGGATGTTGGCAATGGCCACCTCGACCTCGTTGGGCGTATCCAGGTCGAGTACGACCTTTCGCTGCTCGAGACGTACGACGCGCTCAAGGGGCCGATCTGGTCCATGATGCAAGGCGAGACGGGCGTCTATTTTTCCGAGTTTCTCGACACCGAGGTAATGGACAAGCTGTCGGCGAATCGTTGGGCGATGCCAGTCGACTAACATATGTGTCAATGTCGGACTAGCTCACCAGCGCCATCTCGCCCGACAAAATGCTCTATCGACGTAATGTGCGAAGCGAGCGCGAGACTAACTACTACGTGTGCCGCGAGTTTAGCACCGACGACCGCATCGTCTTTACCTTTGGAAATTTCTTCCAAGACGACCGACTGCCTGAGAACGTCGACTGGCGCCCACGCATGTTTTGGTACGACGACCCGATCTGGATTCGAGCTAGATCTAGATTCGTGCTAGATCTGATGGAGCGACTAGGTATGTGCTCGAGCGCGCGAGTCCCACCAAGACGCGGCTGCGCGTCATGCTCTACAACGCCCCTTACCTGAAAGACGGGAAGATGGTGTCGTGGCAGGACGAGCTCCTCGAAGACCATGGCATCGACTGCAGCCTCCTCGACCCCGACGTTGCGTTTCGCAAATGCCAGCAACTCACCAACGACGAGTGCGACCCTAAGCTCCACGAAGACTATGCGGCGCTCCAGATCCAGAATGCAACGGGTCTTGCCTAGTTGTACATGTGTGTCTTGTGCATGCCATTCTGTTTGATGTCGTGCCAATAGCCCTCCGATTCAGGGTCGTCCTCGATGCTTTTAGTGCGGCAGGCGACGGTGCACGCTTTTTTACGCTTGATTTTTCCCGTTTACGTAAAGCTACAAAGCACGAGCGCTGATGTTTTAGGTGCTCTATCGCGCGGCGACTCGACCACATAGACTCCGACGGTCTTGAGTCAAGTGTGCGCGTGTGCTAGCATTCTGTCAGCCATTTTTTTAGTAACGTTACGAGTTTTTGAGGCGGCGACAACGACATTGCCTAGATTTCGAGAACGATGACTGGATTCTTGTCCCGATTGATGTATACTACCGGTATATCAGCAGCACGCAGCACACATTAGATGCTGGTAGTGAGCAAGGAAAACAAGCGACATGCTAATCCGATTGTAGGGATACTGTGTGTGCTTTGGGACCATCCACTGGATCGTAGGAACCCAACGCAAACGCTGGATCGGCCATATTTCATCGGACCAATCAGCGACAAGCAACCTGC
>NW_012156439.1:281390-290975 GCF_000151545.1 Saprolegnia parasitica CBS 223.65
AGGCCAAGTGGGCAGCCTCGGTCGCGCTCATTCCGGCATCCGCACCTTCTCCAGAGGCCCCTTTGAGCGGCGTTGCGTGTCTTGAAGCGGGCATGGACTTGACCATGGACCTTGTGGATCGTTTCCTCGCGTACGGTCGATACGAATGTCTGGTTGGAAGGCTCATGCTGCAGTAGCGAGCTCCAGGACGGTGATTGTGCAGCGACCAAGCCGTACTGCCGCATCCTTCCGGCATCGGTGTTGTCGTCGCTCATGGAATCTGGCGCGCCGCTGCCATCGCCAGCAGCGTACCTGGACCTTCTCTCGACCGAGATTGTCGTGCTGCCACTCCTTCAAGGGTACTAGCCTTTCTGCTCGCATGCATCTCTCATGACACGTCTTGTGGAATGTAGAGACCACTGGAGCGTGACCATGGTCTTCCGTCTCAATACAGCTGCGACCGAGCCGGCAACGATTGCATTTCTCGACACGTTCGACAGTCGGCACCACGAGCGCACGATTCACGCCCAAGTGCGCACGTTTCTGTCAAATGTGCATCGCGAGAGCCGTCCGCGCAGGCGGCAGCCGCTGAACGTGAGTGAGGTCTACGTCAAGGTGCCATTTCTGCGCGACCCCAATGACAGTGGCATCTCGGTGCTGCTCAACGTGCAGACCACCCTCGTCGAGTACAGCGAAACACGATCGGCACGCGAGCGTCTCCGCATTCCATCGTCAGGCATCAATTTAGATGGATTGTACCATCGGTTTTGTGATGTGGCAGAAATGGTCCCAGATAAACGCGACGCGATGCTGCGGACGCTCCGATGCCTTTAAAATACTTTATCGAAGGTGATGATTCGTTGTTTTGCAAATTCGTGAGTCAACTTGACTCGCTAATTGCGTCCACGAGTCATTAGTCATAACTCACTAATTGAAAAAGCAGGGTGACTCGCCGTCCCTGGTCCGCACATACCGGTGCGTCATCATCGTTGTCGGGCAAAAGGTCCTTCTGATACACTTATCATCGCCATAGACTGGCCAGTATGTCAGAAAACATGTGTTTGTGGCCAACGAGCACGTGCAGCGAACGATCGCAATACCTGTGCTTTCGCTTTTTATCCAATTCCAAATTCAGTGGGTCCGAGACAAACGACAAACTATCAACCAAATGGAGTGTACCAAGTGTACGCGCCGAGACAACCGCTGCGAGCTCCTCCTCATTCGAGTGCGACGTATTTTAGTGTCCGATGCCCCCAGTATTCTTCCTGCACGAACACAGCTTTGCCTTGGTCCCTTGGCATTTTGAAGCCCCGGCTTTCGCCGATTGTACTGGGCGATATAACCGCACTCCCATTGCAAAGTCACAGCACTTGGTCAATACTGAATGATACTTGGCGTGCTAGAGATGGAGGAGATGTACGGTTGCGCTCGCTCGCTGCGCGTGCTCGTTGGCCAAAACCACATGTTTTCTGACACACCCCGTGGACTGTTGTACAGGTCGCCGGCGTTGATGGAGTGTTAGTGATGGCGTGTCTGTAGCATGGAGTGTATCGTCGTCCTTTGCAATGCGACCACTATAACGCGAATCCATCGAGACAAGAATCCAGTCACCGCTCTCGAGATCTGCAGTGTCGTGAGGCGCCAATCGCCTTTTAGGCCCCGACCTCGCCCAGTGGCCAAGGAAGGTTCAAGGGCCCTCTCACGACCTTCAAGATAGAAGGATTCCCTCGCTGGATGGACGCGTGCCGACCAAGGACCCGCGCAACGTGGCGTCCCGGCGATGCATTGGTGTGAGACACCGACCCCTCAAGGCATTCGAGCCAATCCAAGGCCAGACAGCTGTCTGGTAGTAGCGACGCCTTTTGGCAGGCTGTAGACGTAGACAACTGACGTTAATCACATCCCTTTTACGACTGAAGACGACTGAGCTACATCCCGCCGTGGACCCGTGTTCGGGCTTCACGACAGCAGTCTGGCTATGACGGTGTTGCCACTGCGATAACTTGGATACTGGTGCAGGGCCACAACCACGTACAACAATCCTGATACCGCACTGCCTCTTCTGCGTGATACACTGTACTAAAGTCGTTTGAGAGCTCAGTGCTGGGCAAAAATGTCGTCCAAACGCACTGCGTATAGTTTTTGTGAAACGCGATCCTCCCCAAGGGAATCTCGAGTACACAACTCAATGATGGATCGCCCTTTTGAGTCATCCTAGTACTAATAGGGTCCTTGAACGGCTTTAAAAAAGTGTCGGTGTTCCTTGGCGCATGCTGGCTTTATAATTCAAGTCGAGGTCAACAAACCGTCAAGTGCGACGGATTCATGAGAGTGCATCATTCCGTCTCACCTATCATCGCTCTTCCTCAACTGCCGCGTCTGCGAGAAGGCCCATTCACTGCATTCGGATCTTTGCACATCGTTTGCGCCCACGTCGCCAAACCTCATTTCCGAATTGGCCACCGAAAGCAACTACCACAAGCATGGGCATCAAGATCCGCAACGACACGCGCCACGACGTCCTCGTCATTGTCTTCACGTACTTCACGACGCCGTTCCCGACGCTGTATTACCGCAAGACGCTGCTCATCCCGGCCGGCGAGCGCTACAACTGCCCGACGTGGCAGAGCGCTGTCAAGATCTACGCGTGGGAAGCCGACAGTAGCAACGGGCCCCAAATTAAGGCGTTCCTCGAGAAGCGCTTTGGCAGAATCACGGCGGCACGCCTTGCCTTGGCGCCCATTGGCGGCGACCTCCTCGATATTGCGAGCGCGGCCGCCGAGCTTCTCGGCGACTCCATTTTGGACATGCTCATTCACTCGATTCTCGAGGACGCAATCGACTTCATCACGGGGAAGGCCATGGACAAGATGCAAGCCAAGATCGAAAATGCGGACGAGGACTTTGAAAAGATGCAGGAAGCCATCATCAACGAGTGCAAGGCCGGCACGACGCACCAGTTCAAGACGACGATGGCTAAAAAGACGTTCTTGATGACGCAGAACGCGCTCTTTCTCCGTCGCCAGTTTTGCATCCACCGCGTCGGCACCAACCAGCTCGAGATCGACGGCGCCGGCATGTCGTGGTTCTAGACGATCCATCGATTGGTTTTCTATATATTTTCAAGCGTTAATTTCATACAATTGCCTTCCACTTTTTCTGACAATATGATCTTGCTTGTGAGGGAGTTACGAAGGAGCGGGATCGATCCACGTACCTCTGCAAGGTGCCGTCGTCGTCGATGGCGCTGCTGCCGACGCCGTCGTACCGGTATGCTGCGGTTGATGCGCAAAGCTAGCAGGAAAGCCAGAAGTAAATCCACTTGACGAGCGTCCGATTGGCTCCTTTCCAACCAATCACGGTGCTCAGCGATGCGATCTGCTTCAACGAAATCATTTCTGGATTGTCGAGATGGCACCGACGTCGCTGTGGCACAACTCGGTCGTACGTCTTCTCCTGCTCGGGACACTGGACGAGGAAAGCTCGCTTCATGGACTACGAGGCCAGACCGACATTCTCAAGGCCATCGTCAACCATCTCCATGCGATCTGGCGGGCGCAACTCAAGGCTGACCAGCGCGGCTACGTCCCTCTTACCCACGTCATTATGCCCTTTGACACGCCGCGCGAGACGCCGATCCCAAACGTTCCTCAACTCGTTACCTTTCCACCGCCAATTACGCATCTCGTTGACGGCGTCGAGCAACCAAAACCATTCCTCGTCAACATGATGCCCTTCATCATTGGCCATGCCGAGTCGACGCTGCCGCCCGAGTGTCAGCGCTATGTCCCGCTTCTCAATCGTTGCCGCCACCATGACGAGAACGGCAAGGTGGGGTACCTTACGATCCACGAAGGCATTGTCGAGGCCGACACCTCTCAACGTCGTCCCGGCTCCACGTCGAAGCGCCATCCGCTGCCAAGCTCCAGTGTTATCTGGGCGCTGGCGAAGCACGCCACAAGTGGGTAGAGATTCGCTGGGGCCGCGGCTGGATGGTCCATCACGAGCTCCAAGGTGGTATCTACATGGCTTCCACGGTCGCCAAGTCGTGTGGGGTGCGTACTTCCGACATGATCAAAGTGTGTTTGTTCTACTATCTATTTGACTAGGTCTGGAACACGGTCGTCGCAGATGAAAACGATATCGTCGGTGCTCACGGTGACGTGGATGTCCTCCACGGTGTCTTGGACCGTGAGCGCGATGGCTACTACGAGCCGCAAGCCAATGAGCTGTACTGGATCACAGATCGGACGCCGCACGAGTCTCTTCCGGTGGCAACCACGCAGTTTCGGCAGTACTTCCGCTTCGTTACGAGCAACGTCTCGCACTGGTTTGCAGAGCACTCGACGCCCAACCCACTGGGCATTCAGCCGACGGCCACGATCGTCTACGGCAACAAGTTTACGGGTACCTTGACGACCGAGACTTCAGCGTAGTGATTGGGGTTCGTTTAGCCAGGACATGTACTCGTGTAAATGACCCATAAAAGGCAAGACACATGCACATGCGATGCTATTTAGGTCGCTGCATTGGTCAAAAGCTCCCGCAAACACTGATTTCGTCTCAATCACTGCATGAAACTACCGGATATCGCTCGATTATCCGTACAATGTCAATCTATCGGGATTAGGCCAGAAGGGTCGTTTTTGGGCTCGTCCACCCTACTATTAGTACTCTTTACCAAGCAACAGTACGGTACCAAGTTGTCGCCTTGGGCATCATGCTCCATAGCGACACCAATTTTTATTTAACATCGTCTTTACGTACCTTCGTGTGTACTCATGTACCGCACACCGCTTGCCGTGCATCCCAGTAACGTGTGCTGCATGCTAGTTGTAGATTTTTAGTGAGGTTATAGTATACTAGCATGTCGTAGGATCAAACAGAATAGCCGAGCAAGACGTCTTTTGGGCCGAAGTTGCACGAGCCGGGCGTGTACGACTCTGTGTGGGTCGCGACCTGGGTGAGGACGCAAATCGGGCAACAGCACGCGCAGCAAACGTCCTCGCAGCAGCTACCGGGGATTCGGAAGCGCGCGCGAACTTCGCCGCGGATGCAGAAGATGGGAAGCCCAAAACACAGCGTGAAGAGGCAGCACGAGCTCCAGAAGGACCCGTTCAAGCGGTGGCGCGTCTGCGCGAACGAGATACACGGGCAGAACCACACCATCAAGAAGTTAGGAACGCATGCATCGAGGCATCCACAGATCCCCGACTTCCATTGGCCAATGATAATACCGTTCTGGTCGACGTTGACCTGGCGCTGGCCCATCGGGCTGGCGACTTGGCCCGTTGGGATGACGGCTTGGCCAGTCTCGAGATCGTGAGGGGGAATAGTGCTCATGGCTTGGAAGGCAAGCGTAGAGGTGATGAGAGCTCGAGACGAATGCAAAAGTGGGTCCCTCGAACGAATGCGCTGGAACGCAGCGATTGGCACCGCTATAATTAACCAGGAGATGTAAGAGGGAGTTTCTTGCGAAAAACACGTACGAGGCAGAAACCGACATGGGGCTCACACACACGACCCACCCAGATCCATCGGTCGTGGGTGGGGTGCTCTCCGGCCAAGAGGTCGTTTATAGGTCTCGAAGGATCGTTTCCAAGAAGTGGACGAGGTCTTCTGCGCGAGGCCGAGCAATCCAAAAGATCAAATCTAGAAGGGCTCGAGACACAAGATCCAGGTGCCGAGCACGCGACCCAAATGTGTAGTGTCAGTCAAATGCCAACCCGCCTCGCACTGGCATGGCGGACACCGACACGGTAATTGCCCCTAGTAGTTCGGCCTCGGCCCTGATGGAGAAAGAGATTGTCACACTCGATTGTTGCCCTAATTGACAAACGAACGATTCAAGTGTTTTTATGGGTCGCGGGTGGGCTCAGGGGTCGAAGTGTGATTTCTGGGGTCCATGGGGTGGTCAAGTGAAAATGGAAAAAGTATGGACCCCATACCGGTAGGTTTAACGAGATTGCGGAATGTCGGGCTCGGTTCCAGAGCTGTTTTTAGACCAAGGCGAGCAACGGCTCCATCGTTAAAACCACCACACGCTTTTCACCAGGATCACTCACAACCGCTCGAGTGGTTACTTAACCGCCACGCGCTAAAGCATAACCGCCAAGGTCGCAGATCCCCTGCTTGATTCCAATTTCGGCATAAAGCTCCAAACCCAAACCTTGGGCACCATTTACACGGCTTTGCTTTAACCACCAGTCCCTTTTTGGGCATCGATCGCGAAACTTATGGATCTTTTAATGCACTAGCATTTGCAGCCTTGGAAACGAACACTGCCACGTCCATTTTCCTTCAGTGAAAAAATCCCGCGAGGAGACATTCGTTTCTTTGTGCAATAGAAATTCTTCTATAAAATAGTGGGTGTCAATGATGGCAGACGGGTCGCGTTCCGATAGCGTTTTTCAGGTCGCGTCAAATTAATTCGACGACTTTTTGTTAATTGAAAAGAAAACACTCGACCATAAACATTGACGAACCCAATCAGGTCGTTCCACCGGTCACGCATATATCTCAAATGTGCCGACCGACCAATAGAATCGCGTTATCGACTTGATTGGCCTGAAAGCGTCGCGCGCGGCTATATTTGAATTTGCATCGCACATCGCGAGGCCAAGCGATGCCATCGAGCTCTGACGTGACCACCGGGAGAATCACTGACACCAATAGAGCTCTTTCGAAGCCCAGTTGAGTTGAATCTGAGTCTCGGCGGCCGATTTTTAAGCGATCTGATTGGCTGTTTGGAAAAAATCGATTTTTTCCGAGACTCAACGCCATCTCGAGTTACGACAAGTGCCCTGTTGTCTCAACTGCATCGAGCGAGTTGAGAGAGTCTCTGATTGGTCAGATTCGTCGGGTCCCTCGCGTACGGATAGAGGTGCTGTCGGTGGCGCTCGACGTGCGACCGCGCGAGCGCTGCACGGCTTATCGCTCCATGGCACTGCTTCTCCTGGCGCTCGCAGTTGAGGTGACCATGGGGCTCATGGCGCTCTTCGCGCGCCGCTTCATATTCTGCTTCGACGGGATTCCAGCACGCTCGTGTGCCTCTGCATTGCGGACTCCTGCTCCGCGCTTGTCCATCTTCAGACATCACTCTCCCACCAATCCATCCTCCTCCATCTAGCAGTATAGCTTCACCATGCAGTTCATGGACTAGCCGTTCCTCGGTCTCTCCTCAAACCTGGCCTCCTCGTCGACGTCTTGCAAGCGCAGCGCGGGATCATCTGCGGCGGGATCGACTTGCGCAGGCTTGGCAGGGGCGGCCTGGACAAGCGCGGCCTTCTTGAGCAGCGGCTGCTTGAGCAGCACCTTGTATGGCTGCTTGCGCGACGATGCTACGGGTGGCGCGGCGCGGGCAGCGACTAATCTAGCTCCAGGACGTCTGCAGGCGAGTGCCGCCGCCCACCTGTCGTTGGCAGCGCCCGTCGAGAAATGCGAGCATGTTGTATTTTATTTTTATTTCCGGATAGCGCTGCCATCCGATCGCCACTGTGTAAACTCAAGTCGCCAGGTCTTCGAAATGCCCAGATATTTTACTGTTGAGTTTCGACTCGTGCGACACAATCTGAGACTCCGATTCAACTCAACTGGGTTTTCGAAAGAGCTCTAATGATGGCAGGCAGGTTGCAAGTATTTCAGGTCGATTTTTTCGTGCGATCTGATTGGTCCAAAATTGACTCCATTTGTCGTCACTGGGGCCCCGAAACGACCTGCCAAACGACCTGTATTTTCCAGTGCAAAAAATCGCACAGGAAAACTCGCGACCTGCCTGCCGTAATGCTTCTTCAAGTTTGGTGATTTGGCAAGATAAGTCGTGGCGAGGTTGGGCGCAAAATTTGTTATATACCGAGGTGAAAGGCGACCAACAGTATAGTGGTGTGCAGGGCCAAGATCTGATACCGCGCTTCTAGCACAAAAAGACCGTATCAGGTAGCAGATTAGCGACGCCGGAGGACCATGGAACGCTTGCGCTGCAGACGAGAAGGCTACACACTAATAAAAGACGTAGATATCTCGATCGTCCACTCGAGAGACATATATGTCAAACAAACGAGCAAGACATGGAAAAAAGCATATACTATGAAGCAATTCCCTGTGTCATGGCGCTCGTCCTGATGATCGCGGCAAGGCCCGCCGTCACGGCCTGCTGGGGATTAGGATGGCATGTATCTCGCCGTCGTCAGTAGAGCGTGTCGACGTTGGCCGCGAGCTGTCGGCCACAAAGGACGAATAAGAGGATATGGCGATGAAAAGGAGTGCAGCGCACGACGGCCGGCGCGAGCAGCAGCACGCAGGCTTCGACGTCGAGACACGATTCAAGGGTTGACGGGATGTACACGTACACGTAGAGTGTGGCGGCAGCGACCGGAGCGTACACGCGCCGTCGGATCGGATGTGGCCGTAGCGGTAACCGCTCTGGACGCGCAAGCGCATGACGTCGCGGCGGTCATGATGCTAGGCATATCGCGCCATCGCTCGCAGCGGCAATGATCGGCACGAGATCTGCGACAAGAACACTGGTGATTGGCTCGAAGCGTAACCTTGCCGCTCTGATTGGCCACAAATTCAAAGTCTTGTTGCTCTAATTGGCTGAAACGCTCTGGCCTGGCGTCGACGAAAATGAGGAAGACCGACGAGGAATGCTGCATTGCCACACCTCATGATGGCGTGCGCGTAGAGAATGTTGATGGAGTCTCCTTGAGCACAATGTAGCTGCATCAGTGGTGCCCGAGGAGCCTCGGCGCCGTCTTTCTGGCGTCGCGGGTCATATTTGGCGTTCGCCATTTACAACCATAATTACCATATTTTGGTGACCACAGGCCCACTCCGCCGGGGGATCGACCAAAATGAAGTTTGAAAATGAAATCGCCCATACTTGCCAGAGTGCTAGACCACACTTTGAGGAGTCCAAAATGCTATGTGACGTCGCCGCGCGAGCTTTGTAGCGAGAGCAAATGACAGCGGCAAACAATTATTTGATATAGTGTGCTTTTTCGCTATACTGAAATACTGTACGGGATACAAGGCCTCATCACACAGCGGTATCGCGCGCACTTTGCCTCCCTCGGTCACATGCAAAACTCTCTTTAACACGAATAAATAGAGATGGCGTCCTCGGTTTCCGCGATTTCGACGCATTTTCAACCGAAATTGCATGTCCAATTTCCTGAAAACCGACGCTTGGCAGTTCGAGTTTGGTGTGAGTGCCCAAGCAACGGTGGCGACCAACAAGCTGGTCGCACACTGGGTCGAGACCCATCGCCAACTGTGGCATTCAGTTTTACGGTCCTTGGAGCTTTGGAACCCCGCGATGTCACGTGAAATATTTGGGCAATTCTGCGGCCACCTCGAAAAATAGAAAATGGATTTCCACGTGATTGCGCTACGTGCAGCGTCGGAAACGACATGTACGTCATTCAACAAGTGTGTGGAGAGGTATACCCGGCTGCTACGTGGTGCTGGCGCGTCTGTGGGGTGCTACTCGTCGTTGTGCTGAATGGTGCTCACACTATTTGAGACGAGGTCGTGAATAAAGTATTGTGATTGGTCAAAAAGAATGAAAAATTGAGCCAATAAAAACATCCATTCCAGATCGAGTTC
>NW_012156440.1:0-1583 GCF_000151545.1 Saprolegnia parasitica CBS 223.65
AAGTGCCAGCGCCCGACAGAGCGCGCGCTCGCCTTGACAGCGCAAGCGGAGCATCCGGAGCTGGCGGCCCGCGGCAACAAGCTCCGTAAGCTCGTCGAGCACGGCAGAAACCCGGATGCTCAGCGACGTCAAGCGCGGCAGGTCCAGCGTGCGAGAGAGGACAGCTACGACCTCCCGCCGCGTCAACAGATAACTGTAGATATCGAGCGACTCGAGATGCATGCACGTCGTCGCAAGAGTCTCCAGGAGCAGCTCCGTCGACGAAGAGAGGTCGCAATCGGGAAGATGAAGCGATGTCAGCGCTGGGACCGACGACAAGCCCGCGATCAATGCCGGCATGTCGTCGGCGTGCAACCTGGAGACCATGAGGCACTGCAGTTGCGACAGCATCGGCGCCGCCGCCGAGCATGCCGCCAACTGGCCAAAGACGTTGCAATAGAGACGCTTGAGCTGCGTGGGCCCGACGGCGGTCGCGAGGTCCGTCAGCGCTGTGACGTCGACGACTCTGTCTGGGCGGCTCTCCCACGCCAAGGTCTTCAACGACACTGGGAGCGTGCGACCGTGGAAGCCACCGAAGGCAGGTGCGTTGTACATGGTGAGCTCTCGCAGCGTCGCGCTGGCTTGGAGCGCATCACAGAACGCGATGGCCCCATCGTGGTCCATCTGGGTGACATTGGCCAATTGGAGGATCGTCGCTGGTGCCGTCGAAAGCCACGTTGCCAAGAGGTGCCCGAGCCGCGGCGTGGCGGTCATGTCCGGCAGGGAGATATCCAAATCTTCGACATGCGGGTGGGCGACGACAGCAAGCAGATCGTTGAGCTCGACGGTCTCGTTCTCCGACAAAGTAAAGCACATGATAGTCACTTTGCGCAGACGTGGGCAGCGCTGCAAGAGGAGGTCGCTAATGGCTTGGCCTTGGACCGTGCATCCGATGAAGAAATTGAGAGTGACGCTGCTGAGCGCAGGTCCGAGGACGGCGACGAACGAGGCCAGTAGTGGCGCTGCGTCCCGGATCGCACCCCGGAGTTCGATGCGTGGACGCAGCGGCAGCGTCGCCGCGACCAGCGTCAAGACAAAAGGCGGCAACTCCATGCTACGCAGCAATATGCGCGGCCACTTGGTGATGACCGATGATGGCATCACCGTGTTGCAGTCGAGAAAGGCCGTGAGCGCCGGCGTCCAGAGCACCCGTGGCACCGCGTCGAGGAAGCAGCGAAAGTCGTACGGGTTGTCCAAGCCCGTGGCAATCGCCTCGACGACGTGCGGAAGCGCGAGCACGTCTAGCGGCGTCGGACGAGCCGCCTTGGTCTGGCGTCCGCTGTCGGTCATCTTGGTTTGTGTTTGGAATCCAGCTTCGAAATTTCGTATCCGGATGCGCGATCGGATTGGCAGAAAGTTGGTCTTCAATAGCCAATCCAACGCAAGCAAACGTCGCAGGGTCGACATTTACCGTAGCTTTGTAGACACCACGGCCCAGGGGTACATAATACTAGTAGTGTTATGTACCCTGCCACGGCCAAGCCCTGGCTCCGCGCGGTCAAGTTCCGCGCACGATTTGCACTGGCTCGACAGGACCGATCAAG
>NW_012156440.1:3528-8806 GCF_000151545.1 Saprolegnia parasitica CBS 223.65
CAGTGGGAACCGCTACGGAGAGCTCGTACCGCGAGTCGACAGTGATGATGTTGACCTGGTCGCAGCTAAATATATGACCATGTTGCTTTCAATGGGCGCCCCCGGAGACGTTTCGAAGCATACTTGAGGTCCTTTCGGGCGTGCCAGACAAGAGGAAGCTGGGAAAACTGTCGGGGTCGATCGCGACCATGACGAAGTCGTCGGCAGAATACTGCCCACCAAGCAACGAGTTACACCGTACCGGTTTGGAGGTGCTGCGTCGTCGTGGTCGTTGGCCTATAACACAAAGCGTTGGAGTAGATGCTGGAGCCGTCGGGGTGCTGCAAAATGTGCTCGAGCGTCGCGAGCGGCGAGACAAACGGAAAGAGAGACTTGTCGGTCGCGTGGACATGCTCGAAGGTACGGGCACCCGCGAGGCTACAGTACCAAGTGCCTGAAGGCCCGCACAAAGCGAAGAAACGAAATGTGTGATTGGTAGAAAAGCAGTCGCCGCGACCAATCGCCGCGACCCATTTGTTGTTTGCGACGCCGGATTGGTAGAAAAGGAGGCGTTGCCAAGGTTGATCGACGAAGCAGAGAAAAAAGAACAGCGGTCGTGAGAATGGCCAAGCGTGGGCGTGGCAGCAAGCGGGTTCGATGGCCACGAGGCCTCTCTCTGTCCCTCATCGAGCGCTCGCTAGGCCTCATCATCCGTCGTAACGACGTCAAGAGCCATCCTCCCCGCGACGGCCGCGAACGGAGTCGCTGCCATGGTCAGCAAGCGGCTTCAATGGCCACGAGGCCTCTCTCTGTCCCTCATCGAGCACTTGTTAGGCCTCATCATCCGTCGTAACGATGCCAAGAGCCGTCCGCATTGCTACCGTGACGGCCGCGAACTGAGCCGCTGCCATGGCACAGCAGACAAAGCGCGGTCCCTACAAAAAAGAAAAGTACGTGGCGAATCGGCCGGTGCGAAGATGCTCACGCCAACTGCAGGGCCCCATGGAACCTGAAGAAGCGAGTCTTCATCATCCATATGCTGAAGACGAAGGGCCGCCGATTCAAGGACATTTTGGCAGAGGGCAATAAGAGCTACATCTTCGAACCCGGTCGCACGAAGGACGACGTGCGCGTACGCGTCGTACATGCATGCAGGAATGCGATGCATGTGGGTTGCGACACGTAGGGTGAGGCCGACCGCCTGAAGAAGGGGTACCCCGAAGTCGCATTGCCTCGCGCGCAGCCCCCGGTCTCGTACTCGCAAATCGAGTCGAGGTTTATCGTCGCGGCAAAGAAGGTCCTCAACAAGGACCCCGAATTGGAGATCATCCGAGTGGGCCAAGCCACTGGTCTGCTCGAGGTCACGTACACGTCCAGGCAAATCACGGTACGGCTCTGCTTTGTCGTCGGGTGTTGATGGACGCATGCTACGCAAATAGGATAAGCTCCGTAAGATGGCAATGAGAGCGAAGACCGTGGAACCCGTCGCGACGCTCCAGTGCTTTGTCACCTGCAACGACTCAAGCGTCGACGCGAGCCCTTTGGTTCTTGACGTGTCGGCAAACGATTACATCTTTGAGGTCAAGTTGCAGTTGTGTGCGACTTGCAACCTCGGTCTCGGGCCCCTCCAACATCTCGCACTGTTGCACGACGGCACGGTTGTCCAAGACGTCGCCGTCGTGCAACAGTGCGAGATGTTGGAGGGGCCCGAGACCAAAGCAGCGCCGCTTGCGACGAGCGACCTGCCACCCAACAAGCGCCGCAAGTTTCGCTGACGTCGCTTGTACGAACCGCTTCTTCATACTATGCCTTTATACAGTTGTTGCTTGTTTAAGACGTTGTGTCTGCGTGCATCCGTGTCGTCCTTGCTTCTGCGGTTCCAGCATCTCGCACTGTGTATACAAGGTAGCAGGAGAGAGAGCTAGCTGCTTCGAATGCATCGTGCCAAACCATCGCAAGGCAGTTGCTTTCACCAGCTCCAACTTTGGCTGCTTTAGGTCATACGATAGCGCCCCAAAAGCGTTCCTTCTCGCGCCGTTGGCCGCCTCCTGACCTCTAGCACCGTCGATGGCGCCAAGTGACGGCAGCCTCAGCCTTCAAGGATCGTCGCAACAACATCTAGTCGACGTACCATCGCTGTTGAGAGACCAAGTCTCTTAGCTGTCCAAGCCATGCCTTGCTTCTACATAGTAATAGGGATATAATGAAAGACCAAATGGAGGGAAGAAAGATGAGCTCCGCTGTTAACGTGCATATAAAAGAGTGCTAGAAAACGTTCTAGCGCGCGCCGAAGCGGCAGTAGAGAGGCTTGGAACGGCCGCGACGCGCGAGGACCTTCATGTTTCGAGTCTGCATAGGCCGCAATGGCTGCCTCGTCGTGCACTCAATTCGAGCGTGATGTCCGGGCGAACTTCCAGTGCGTCCAGAAGCGCCATGATGTCGGTGACGCGGAGGGTATCGTCGCTGGACCGGAGGTCGAGTAAAAGTGGGGGCGCTGTCTAGGAGAGCAAGAGCCCCAGCGTCTCATACCGGTAGACGTGGAAGTCGCACGAGCGAAGCGACACAACCGAGAGGCGGTGCGTCCACAGACCAATCACATGCTGGAAGAGGCCCAACGACGCGGCCGGAATGTGGTCCATGTCGCGCCAATGCACTTTGTCCAAGTTGGGCAGCTTGGACGCCCAGAGAAGAAAAGGCTCAGCGTCCATCGACACGGTCAGCACCTTCAAGCTCGGCAGCGGAGTGGCCATGAGCGCGCCCGGTGCCACCGTGATGTTGTCATCCCGCAGCGCCAGCTCTTCGAGGAGCGGCATCTGACTGAGGAACGGAAGTAGGCAGTTGAAGTCGTCCAAGCCGCCGGCGTCGAGGTGCGTAAGGTTGGAGACATCGAGGAGTGCTATCAAGTCATGGATGTTGCCGCGCAAGAGTCGAGTGTAGAACTGCACCGCCTTCGAGTGGTGCAGAGGTCTGCGCGCGGCAATGAGCGCGCCTCCGAGTCGTCCAAATGCAGGTTCGTGATGGACGTGACTGTCGCGAGCATCGCCGCAATGGCATCTGCGCTTGCTGCCGAGTTGAAGGCGTTGAGGGCAAGGCCAGTGACGCGCCCAGCTCGGAGGCACCGCGCCAATGGGTCGAGCAGCAAGTCGTCGACGTCGTTGTGTAGCCCCAGCAAGCGTACGCTGGGCGACGTCACTTCGAGATGAGACATGAAAATCTCGACCTTCACGAGACGTGCGCACAAGGGCACGATGTCTCTAAACTCGGGCACGTTAAACCACTCCTTGCCATACATGCCGACCTCCTTGAGCTTGGACGGCAAGGCGGCGAGGAGCGCCGGAAGGTGGCGGCCGTGCACGCTGTACCTTGGGGGGGGACACACTTGGGATCGCGGGCAGCGCGGCCAAGACGAGATCCAAGTCCTCTTCCGAGATGGTGGTCATGTTCACCTTCGGCCGCTGACGGTCGAAGGCCATGAGCGTTGTCATGAGCTCGCTACGAGCAAGGCCGTCGCGTCCTTCTGCGACTTCACGTAGCCGACGAGCCGGAAGCGCCGTCGGCGGCTCGAGCTTCGACCTCTTGGCCATGTTGCGTCGCGAAGTGGCTTGCGGAGTTGCTGGATGCGATTTAAATATACCCCATATCTTTCACATACAAATAATAAGGTATAAAATAAAAATACACCATGCACGCTGGTGATTGGCTCATTTTTCGATTCCGGAGCCGCTCGATTTGAACGTGGCAGCAGCAGGTGCAAGCTTGAGTCGGCGGGGTCACAAGACGATAGAGAGGCGTAGGGTATGGCGCACGGAGCTGGGAAATCGTCAACTATCAAAGGTCTCTTGCTTGGCGGTCTGGTACGGTCTGTGAGAAAGCTATCAAAGTGCATTAACACGCTGTTCTTTGAGCTGGCGAAGGGATACGATAATCAAACTACAGTTGACCACGGTAGAGCACGGTAGCTGCATGTTGGCGGTGAAATACCTGTGACGTCTACTTGAAGACAACATATAAACATCGTGCTACCTTCGTGGTTAGGGGTGCTGGCCTACTACACGGGATTTCCTGGGAACAGCCTTGCTGCGTTGACAGCCATCTCAGCGGAACAGCCAGCGACAGCGTATGTTGCTTCTCGCAGGTTATTTCGTCCTGGTCGCATGCAGGCGCATCGGTGTAGCGCCTATGGTTGTTGCCAATGACACGTCTGGCATATCGGCACCAGGGCAGCGGTTTGGTTCTGGCCTTGAGGCTGAGAGAATAGCACCGAATGCATCAGATTAGGTGCTCTATATGCTTTACGCACCAATCGCCCATGTCTGCTTGACTGTGTGATACACGAGCCAATGGTCGAGAAGGCAAATAGAGCACCTATATAATTAGGTGCGTATTTCAAAATAAAATATCGGTAGTCGTATTAATACTTGGTTGCTGCTTCGATACGCCAAGAGGTCCTTTCTCTGTTGCGAGCCACTGCGGGAACGTACCAAGTGCCCGGAACCGTGCGCGCTGAAGAAGCTCACCACGTCGAGCAAGAGGAGCTATCGCCGTCGTCTCGGCACCGCTTGGAGAGCGCGCCATTTGCAAATTTATAGTACAGTGGTGCCAGACGCTGGGATCGGTGTCGTACCTGCCGCTCAAACTGTCGACGTAAAAAGCGTGCATGGCTTTCGAGAGCAGCGCGGTGTCTGCCGTCGCTGTCGTTGTGGCCTCGACGCACATCGCTGGTATGGCGCCAAGGCCACGTCTGCGTCAAGAGCGTGGGCAAAGGGGCGTACTGCGCCAAGAGCTTGAGAACGGTGACGATATTCTCGACGTTTGGGTCGTGTCTCCTGCGCGTCGATGGCTGCTTCGTAGAAACGACGACACTGGACGTGTAGAATCCATAAATCCATACAACGTCGAGGATAACTCGAAACAAAAACATTGGATTGTGCGAATTGGAGCCATGGCCCCAAGCGAGAAACGTCGCTGGTCGCGAAATTGATTTTTTACGTTCATTTGAATTATGGGACCGCAAGGGCTTCTGGCGCCGACGCGCTGCATGCATGCAGTTTTGACGACGGAAGCGAATGGCAGCAGCGATAATCGCACGACCAGCGAGCCCTTGCGGCGAGCGCACCCTTGGGCGCCGGCCCCCGCGGGTGCTGAGCGAGCAAGAGCTGGTAGCATGTACCTTGAGGACATCGCAGTACGAAGGACAGGCGGCACCAAATAGAGGACGAGAAACACCACGTACTCGCACTGGTACGCGACCCACTCGGGGTGTCGCAGTGGCGCCGGACGTCGTTGGCACCATACGCGT
>NW_012156440.1:8906-12834 GCF_000151545.1 Saprolegnia parasitica CBS 223.65
ATGGCGCACGTCCATGTGCGGTGTCTCTAGGAGGAGACTCAGCGGCACGTACGACACGGGCGACGGGCGGTACCCACTGGTGTCGACCCAGTAGCTATGTCCGATGACACCCGCCCACGCGCTCTCGGGGTCAATGGCCTGTCGACGGACGCCAACGATCCGCAACGCAGCCTCCAGCAGCCTTAACGCCGGTGCTAAAAGCACGGACGTGCGCAGGAGCGCCATGACCGCGCCCCACAACAGCGCCAGAAAGAGATATTCGTGCACCATCGAGAAACCGGGCAGCGTCCGTCGGAGCTTGCAGAGCTCGGCTATCAGAAATGAGAGTAGCGAGAGGGGGAGCGCGCCCAGAAGCAGCGTCGTCACAAGATACCCACGCGTTTGAATCGTGACGCCGGGCAGCAGGTCCATGTAGACGAGGGCGAAGAAGATCCACGCAAAGGACGCAAGGCTAACGACGCCGTCGAGGTGCCCGAGGCTGTCGACGCTGCAGCTGTACGTGGCGTCGGTCGCCATCTCGTCGATCGCAGCGGCCCACGCGCAGCGAATCTTGGCGGCGTCGATGTGCCACGCGAGAAAGCTCACGAAGCCCACAAACTTCATCGACGTCCGGTGGTGCATCCAGATAATGCAGCTGATGTTGGCGTTCGCGACGCTGTAGCGCCGCTGCGGCTCCGTGTTCTTGGCGGTGGTTTCCGCGAGCCAGCTTCGCAGCCGTCGCAGATAGAGGCAGATACAAACGCCATAGTACCCATACCCGACGAGCGAGAGGAGCGCGATGAAGTTGAGGATCATGGCCTCGTCCCCGTTCGAGTACGTGACGACGATTGCCGCCTGCGTGCCCTGCGAGAGCATGTCCATGACGTGCGACGGGTAGTCCGACTGCGGCGCGCGGCCCCCGACAAAGCACGCGAGGATCGCGACCGGACTCGCCGTCTGATTGGCAATCGCCGTGCGACGGACGCCATCCGCCGAGAGGTACGTCACTTTGACGCTGGAGGCGCCCGTGCCGAGCCCAAAGCACTTGAGATCGACAAAGACATCAAGCAGCCCGTGCGCGACCTTGTCGACGGCCGAGACGCACACGCCGCTGCGCATGTAGGTGAGCGTCGTGCCGCCACTCGCGGTTTCGTTCATGCAGACGTTGAAGCAGCCGTCGCCGACGAGGCAGAGCTCTTCGAGCGCATCCGAGACGACGATCGGCGCGTTGTTGACCGTCGCGACCAGTTGCTTGAAGAGGCCGTTCCACGCCGAGAGGTTGCCGCGCGATACGTACTCGACGTCGGCGAGCGCCGCTTGCTTCCTCGACGTGTACGCAAACCCATGGGGTGCGGCGACTTGCGTAAAGTCGGCATTGTCCAGATGATACTCGTGCATCCCCGAGAAACGCTGCGGCGCTCGTGTCGACGCAATTCGCGTCACCTGGCTGCGCCTTGCACGCGGCAACGGCGCTCGCAATGGGGCTCAGTACGGTGAGTCGACTGTTGGAACGCGGACGTCGGCCGTAAATGCGGTACGTCGCGAGGCCCGACGGCTCGCCCGAGAGCGATAGAAAGCCGTCCATAAAGGTCACGGGTGCGAAGAGCAGCGAGGAGCCGGCCACGTGCGTGCCATCGAGGTCGAACTCGGTCGCGAGCGCCGACGCGAGCTCGATGAGGCTGCCGCCCGTGGCCAACAGTGTCTGTCGTCGCGTGAGACAGGTGGAGAGGTACGGATACGTGGCGTTGAGGTCTGCGGACGCATTCTCGCCTCGGAGACAGAGCACGGCTTCCGTGACGCCCGCGAGGCGGCAGTTGTGGAGGACCGGGGCGACGTAGTAGTTCGTCGTAGGAAGCGCGAGGGTGGCGGGCGGCGCGGTCAGCGTGCTGCGAAGAAACGGACCCTCGTCGATGATGGGCGACGCGGCCCAAACAAAGTGCGATCGCGGCAGCACGAGAAAGTCGAGGGCCACGTTGATGTACCGCTCGGCGGCCAAGGGCGACGCAAGCGGAATGCCAGCAGAGGCGTAGAGCTGCGTGAGGAACCGGCCGTTGAGCACCGTGTTCCACTCGAGCAGTTCGGTGCGCGTCGTCGCGTACGAGAGAAAGCCGTAGGTCGTGATGGCCCACGTCTTGAAGGGCGACAGGAGGTTCCAGAGGCAGCTCAGCACGAAACCGAACGCGACGAGCCGCGTCCGCCGCACGACGGGCACGTGCGCGAGGTGCGGCGCTGGGTGACTCGCGTCCCGTTCCTCCAAGTTGCTCACCCGCGGCGCGACGCGGATGGCCCGGCTGCCGTAGACCATCGCCGATGTATTTATAGGCCGTGCGGTTGTCTCTGGCAGACTATTCGAAGACGTCGGACCCACGTCTACTGCGGAGTCCAGCACTCGAGTCTGTCGAAGCTCCATCCAGCGTTTTCCGTCCTCGGCCGTAGAAAGCAGCTGCTCGGCGGGCGATGCAAGCAAAACCGATATCTCCTGTCTTTAAACATGCGTCACGTGTCCAGTTGGCCCCTGTGACACGACTAGCTGCGCTGTTGGTCTATCGCACGGGCTCGGCTAGACTGTTTGAGAAATCGACTGAGGATATATAATAGTTACAGAGTATATGCAATCTTATATGTATAGATCGATCTAGAATGCAACCGAGTCGACTACTCGTGCACGCGCACGTAGTACTCGAGCTGCGTGTGGAGCCAGAGCGGGTGGTCGCTGCGCGCGGTCGTCTTGTCGGGCTTGTTGAAGACGCCGTAGGTAAAGTACTCGTGGTCGTAGATGTTGCGCAATTTGAGGTTCCTGGTCTCCATGAGGACGCTCAGCGGCACGTACATGACTTCTTCGTCCCGATGCAGCGCCGATTCGATCCAGAAATGGTCGCCGAGCATCGCGTAGAACGGGCTCTCGATGTGCAGTTTTTGCTTCTTGACGCCGACGAGGCCGAGGCAGAGCTCCACGAGTCGGTGGACCGGGCGCAGGAGCGGCGTCCGCAGAATGTAAAACACGAGCAGCCACAGCAGGACGAGGAAGAGCTGGTTGTGGATGAGGAAGAGCGCCGGCGACTGCAGGCGCGCCTTGCAGATCTCGGCGACGACGATCGCGAGCACGGACAGCGGCACGAACCCGAGGAGGAGCGCGGCGACAATGTAGCCGGGCATGTAGATCGCGATGCCCGGCATGCGGTCCATAAAGACGAGCGCGTAAAACACCCACGAGTACGAAAACAGCCGGACGACCTCGGTGAACGAGGATAAGTGCCCGAGGCTGTCGATGCTGCAGCTGTACGCGGCGTCGACGCTCACGTCTGCGATCGATTGATCCCATTGGCACGAGCTGTTGCTCGTGCCGAGGTGCCACGCGATGAAGCCAAGGAAGCCAATGAATTGCATCGAGGTGCGGTAGTGGCTCCAGATGACGCTGCTGATGCTGCAGTTGACGACGCTATAGAGCAGCTGCTTCTTCTGGCTGCTCTCGGGCAGGAGCCGAATCCACTTGGCCGTCTCGTAGAGGTAGATGGAAATGCGCAGAAAGAAATACCCGTACCCCGCGAGCGAGAGGAGCGCGATGAAGTTGAGGATGATGGCTTCGCTGCCGTTGGCTTTGGTCATCACGATCGACGCCTGCGTGCCCTGCGCGAGCATGTCCATGACGTACGACGGGTAGTCCGACTGCGGCGCGCGGCCACCGACAAAGCACGCGAGGATCGCGACCGGACTCGCCGTCTGATTGGCAATCACCGTGCGACGCACGCCATCCGCCGAGAGGTACGTCACCTTGACGCTGGACGCGCCCGTGCCGAGCCCGAAACACTTGATGTCGACAAAGACATCGGCAAGACCGTGCGCGACCGTGTCGACGGCCGAGACGCACACGCCGCTGCGCATGTAGGTGAGCGTCGTGCCGCCGCTCGCAGTTTCGTTCATGCAGACGCTGAAGCAGCCGTCGCCGACG